>NC_045633.1:40056416-40193916 GCF_009829155.1 Mustela erminea | reverse complement strand
ACCCTAACCTAACCCTAACCCTAACCCTAACCCTAACCCTAACCCTAACCCTAACCCTAACCCTAACCCTAACCCTAACCCTAACCCTAACCCTAACCCTAACCTAACCCTAACCCTAACCCTAACCCTAACCCTAACCCTAACCCTAACCCTAACCCTAACCCTAACCCTAACCCTAACCCTAACCCTAACCCTAACCCTAACCCTAACCCTAACCCTAACCCTAACCCTAACCCTAACCCTAACCCTAACCCTAACCCTAACCCTAACCCTAACCCTAACCCTAAACCTACCTAACCCTAACCTAACCCTAACCCTAACCCTAACCCTAACCCTAACCCTAACCCTAACCCTAACCCTAACCCTAACCCTAACCCTAACCCTAACCTAACCCTAACCCTAACCCTAACCCTAACCCTAACCCTAACCCTAACCCTAACCCTAACCCTAACCCTAACCCTAACCCTAACCCTAACCCTAACCCTAACCCTAACCCTAACCCTAACCCTAACCCTAACCCTAACCCTAACCCTAACCCTAACCCTAACCCTAACCCTAACCCTAACCCTAACCCTAACCCTAACCCTAACCCTAACCCTAACCCTAACCCTAACCCTAACCCTAACCCTAACCCTAACCCTAACCCTAACCCTAACCCTAACCCTAACCCTAACCCTAACCCTAACCCTAACCCTAACCCTAACCCTAACCCTAACCCTAACCCTAACCCTAACCCTAACCCTAACCCTAACCCTAACCCTAACCCTAACCCTAACCCTAACCCTAACCCTAACCCTAACCCTAACCCTAACCCTAACCCTAACCCTAACCCTAACCCTAACCCGTACCCTAACCCGTACCCTAACCCTAACCCTAACCCTAACCCTAACCCTAACCCTAACCCTAACCCTAACCCTACCCTAACCCTAACCCTACCCTAACCCTAACCCTAACCCTAACCCTAACCCGTACCCTAACCCTACCCGTACCCTAACCCGTACCCTAACCCTAACCCGTACCCTAACCCTAACCCGTACCCTAACCCTAACCCGTACCCTAACCCTAACCCGTACCCTAACCCTAACCCTAACCCTAACCCTAACCCGTACCCTAACCCGTACCCTAACCCTAACCCCAACCCGTACCCTAACCCTAACCCTCACTCTGTGTTAAATTGGACCTGCTGTGCCCCTTGGACCTAATTCAAACCTTATTTTTGCTTTACAGCCTTCCATACTCAAGGACTTGCCCCCAATTCACGCATTGGTGTACCTCTGATTCACACAAGCACATTACAAGCTCCAAGTGCAAAGTGTTTCCATTTGTAGGTTCCTGCATGCCGCCTGTGCCATGCCGCTCTGTGACCTCGACTCGAACTGGTCGACTCCCGCCTGCTGACCCTCCATCAGCCCCAGGAGTCGCTCCTCAAGGGCCCACCCTTAGGCCTTACCGGTTTTCAATTCATCCAAAAGAGGGCCCCAGTCCCCAGACAGATACTAGCAAAACCACAGGATTCCACCCACGACATGGAGACTTGTGATTTCGGCTGCAAAACTGATGGTAAAACCTGTAAACCTCCCTAAAGCACCCCCCCCCCGCGAGAGGACCCTCATGGCCGTAAAATCTGATTCTGCTGTGCCGCTGGACTCTTGCCCTAAAATCAGCCTTGAGGGGAGCCTGCATCGCGGGCACATGGGGCCTAAGGGAATAGCAGGCCCAAACCCTAATCATAGCTGGGATGGACAGGCATCCATACCCAGAGGCAAGTTCCCCAAGCTCGCTGATAGGCACCTCTGAGACTCATGCCAGCAAAGATTAAAGGCGCCTCAGGGACACCCCAGGTCTGTAACCCACACACATGAGGAAACGGTGGTCTTTGGAAATCTGAAAACCGTTAGACTGGGAGACAATTGTGTGCCACTCTGAGACACCCCCAGTTTCTGGAGCCTCCCTGGACACAACTCAGAGTCTAACGTGCCACCGGACAACCACCCTGACGTCAGCCCCCTGGGTAACCCACCTCAGCAGCAGCAGAACGAGCCTGCCATGCCCCGAGGCACTTGCCATAACTCTGGTTTCTGTTTTCAGACTTCTATCCCAAGAGGCCTGGCCCCCAAACTCCCCAGATGAAGGACCCCTCTGTGAAAACCCAAGAATCTATGTATGTGGAAACCGTGCCCTTGGAAGCTCTACAGTGCCCTCAGAGAGAAAGAAACCTGCACGCCCATATAAAGCGACCCCCACCATCAGCGGACCCTGGACAACAACCCTGATTCCGCTGCAGAGCAGGAAGCATTTCCTCAACTCAACCCGGAGGGGAACCTGCTGCTGCCCCTCAGAACAATTTGTTACTTAAACAGCAAACCCTAAAGAATTTTACTAGTCGCCAAGCACATTTAGATATGGACTTAGGAAAAACGTAGACTGGCAACAGGTCTCTGGGGAGAAGGATGATATACGACTGTGAAGCTGGGCAGCTGAGGATGCCCGGCTCAGGGCGGGAGGCCGCCCCTTCACAGAAGCCGGGCAGCTGGGGACACCCCGCCCGCCCAGGGTGGAATGCCGCCTACTTCAGGGAAGCCCAGCACCCAGTCAGCTCAGGGATGAACAAAAAGCGCCTGCTTCCCTTTTCTGTTCTTGCTCCTTTCTCTTCCCAGAAGTGCCCATTGTTAGTTAGATGAGTCCTTCGAATGTCCTTGTTTAACTTTTAATGAAGTTTATCTTGACCCTCCTCCTTGCTGGTCTGCAAGACAGGATTAACGTTGGACCTTCCTCAGTCCTACTGTGGGCTACTGTTTCTATCCAATAAAAGGGAGACTGTGGAGTGCTTCCTGGCAGCATTCCTTTTCGACTATTGTCCCCTGCTCCCAGTCTCTTGCAGCTGACTTCTTTCTGCCTAATTCTTCTCCCGTCTTCTCTCGCGGACTGGAAGCGGCAGGAGCCCGCATCAGAGCCGGGGGATCCGTTCGGTTCTGCCATTCCCCAAGGCCATAACTCTAACCCTAAGTTGCATATTCAGATTTCCTTACACAGAGGCCTGTCCCGCAAGCCCTCTGGGTTGGGAACCCTGGAATCACAGCATAGGAGTCACCTGCCACCGAGCAGGAAACCAGTCCGTTCGGAGCTGCGCAGAACCCTCAGAGCCAGAGAAACCTGTGTGTCCCCATGAGGACTCCCCCATATTCTGCAGCCCCCTGGAGCCTGATGTGCCGCCTGACCCTCATCCTCAACGTGGCTCCTCAGGGAACCCACCTCCAGACCAGCAGTTCGGCCGGCCACACCGCTGGCTCCCCTCTCCTCAGGGACCCCTGTCAGCTCTAGACAGACCTGGAACCTCCCTGCCTGCCGCAAAGCTCTGGGATCCCCTCTCCTTCTTCTCGATGAACACCGGCCCAAGGCGTTCGTGACAAAGGGGGAAGGCGCCCTCCTGACTGCTGCACACCTCCTCACCTCTTCTGCCCAAGTTCTCTCCACTCACCATTGTACCTGGGCAAACTGGAAGGAACATACCCATGGAACGTGACATGCTCTGAGACCTAAATCTTTCCTGGCCGCTTTCTGGGGGCTCCTTATGCAAACACAACCAAATGTATCCTACCACAGTGTGTTGGAAAAGGATCATCGACAGAACGAGAGATCGAAAATCACTCCATGTTTACCTCACTCTTCATGAAGTACAACATGGTCTTCTTTCCTTGTCTTCCATTCCAATTTCTTTCCAAGCAGTGTTCATTCCTTGGCTTCAGGGATAAGATTTCATGATTTCTCACCTGCATAGAATACCCAGAGCTCATCACAGCAACGACCCTCCCTGCCTGCCACCAAGGAGGAAACCGTGCCATGGGAGGCTATGCAGAACCCTAGGAATGGAACAACTTGCATGCCTCCCTGAGGACACCCCCAAACTCAACGCCAACCTCCCCAGTCACAAACTCACAGCCTGACGTGCTTCCTGACCCCTGTGTTTGACTCAGCTCCCAGAGTTCTTGCCTCAGCATGGGCAGATTGGGCCTGAATACCCCTAAACCCTAAACCAAACCCTACTTTGTGTGTTCAGGCTTCTATGCCCAGAGAACTGGCCTACAAGCCCTCCAGATTGGGAACCCCTGAGTCACACCTGAGGACTCCGCCAGCCATCCGGGAGGAAATCCTTCCATGGAGAGCTGTCCAGAACCCTCGGACCATGAGAGACCCACATGCATTCCGGAGGCCACCCTCACTGCAGAGGACCCGCACAACAAATCCGAGCCTGACGTGTCGCTTGAACCCATTCTGGACTCAGCCCAACAGGGAACCTGCCTCAGCAGTGGCAGGTTGGGTCTGCTGTGCCCCTAGGCCATAACCCTATATTGGCTTTTATGGCTTCCATCCACAAAGAACTGGCCCCCGAGCCCTCCAGACTGGGGACACCGGAGCCACACCCCAGGACTCTGGCTGCCACCGAGGAGGAAACGGTATATCAGAGCTCAGAACCGTAGATCGAAACCCTCAGAGCAAGAGAAACTTGCATGCCCCCATAATGCCACTGGCCCCCATCCATAAAGCTGGATTCTGCTGCAGTGCTGGACAGATGCCCCCCACTCGGCCCTGGGTAGACCCCTCCTTAGTGCAGGAAGAGCAGGACTGTAATTCCCCAAGGCCCTGACTCTACCCATACTTTGTCTTTTCAGGCTTCCATTCTGAGGTGCCCACGGATAAAAGACCCCTCTGAGTGACATCCCAAGACTCTGCCAGCCATGGGGTAGGAAACCATGCTGTTTGGACGTGTGCTGAACCCACGGAGGGGGAGAAAACTGCATGCCCCCTAAAGCCAACCCCATCATCGTTTACCCCCATCCACTATGCCCGATTCTGCTGAAGCGCCGAACACATGACCTCATTTCGGCCCTGAGAGGGGACCACCTCAGCGCCATCAGATAAGAGCTGCCACACCCCTAGGCCCTAACCCTAACCCTAGGTGAGGAGTATAGGCTTTCATGCCCAGAGGGCTGGCTCCCAAGCCCACCAGTTCTCAGGCTTGGAACGCCTGAGACTCATGCCTGTAATCTGCCAGCCCCCTAGGGAAAAATGGTGACCTTGGGAGGTGCAGAGAGACCTCGAAGCAGGAAAAACCTGCAACCCACTGGGACCACCCCCAGCATCATCACCCACTGGACCCAAACCCTGACTCTGACCCACCCCGTGAGGCCCACCCTCCACTCGACAAACAGCGGAGCCCGACAAACAGCGGAGCCCGCGTCAGCACTGAGAGATTGGGCCTGCCATGCCCATAGGCCCTACAGATAACCCTAGTTTAGGTTTTCAGGCTTCCATCCCAAGAGGCCTGCGCCCCCAAGCCCACCAAGAACCCCTGATTAAGGACCCATGAGTGACAGCCCATGACTCCGCCCACCACACAGGAGGAAAACTGCGAGTTTGGAGCTGTGCCAAACCCTCAGAGGGGGAGAAACCTGCATGCACCGCTAAAGCCGCCCCTACCATCCGCACCCCCCCCCCCCCGTCATAAAGTTGGATTCCGCTATTCCACAGAATGCCTGTCCTCAAGTCAGCCCTGAGGGGAGACTGAGTCAGTGTCATCAGATCAGTCGTGCCATGCCCCTAGGCCCGAACTTGAACACTGCTTTGGGTGGACAGCCTTCATTCTAAGGGGCCATCAAGCCCCATGGATTAAGAACCACTGAGCTACCCCACATGACTCCACCCGCCATGCGGTAGGGACCTGTGCTGTAGGGAGCTGCAATAAACCCTTAGTAGGGGAGAAAACTGCATGTTCCCCTGAAGCCACTCCCACCAGCTGTGTACCCCCTGTCCATAAAGCCGGATTCTGCAGCACCACCGGACTCATGCCCTCAACTCAGCCCTAAGGGAAGCCTGCCTCAGCACCATCAACTCAAATCTGCCATGCCCCTGCGACCTAACCCTAACAGTAGTTTGGGTTTTCAGTCTTCCAGCCAAAGAGGCCTGTCCCTCGAAGCCCCCAGATTAAGGACCCCTGAGCAACACCCCAGACACAACCCCCACGTGGAAGGAAACCTTGCAGTTTGGAGCTCACGGAACCCTCAGAATGGGAGAAAACTGGATGCCGCCCTAAAGCCACCCACACGTCGGCTGCACACCTGGCCATAAAGCCGGAGGCTGCACTGGAAAAACTCCCTCAACTCAGCCCTAAGGGGAGCCTGCCTCGGGGCTGGCAGATCAGACCTCTACTGCCCCTGGGCCCTAACCCTAACCCTAGTTTGGGTTCTCAGGCTTCCATCTGAAGAGGCCTGGCCCCCAAACACCCGGATGAAGGACACCAGAGGGACAACCCGTGACTCCACCCACCACACGGAAGGAAACCTTGTGGTTTGGAGCTCGCCGATCCCTCAGACTGGGAGAAAACGACATGCCCCCCTAAAGACACCTCCACTATCAGTGGCACACCTGGCCGAAAAGCCGTATTCTTCCGAGCTGCCAAATGCATGCCCTCCACTCAGCCCTGAGGAGCCTCCATCAGCACCATCAGATAGGGCCTGCCATGCCCCTAGGACCTAATGCAAAGGCTTTCATTTCAAGAGGCCGGTCCCTCAAACACCCTGGATGAAGGACCCATGAGGGACACCCCAGGACACCGCCCACCAAGCGGGAGGAAACTTTGCCATTTGGAGCTTGCCAAACCCTCAGAGTGGGAGAGACCTACATGCCCCACCTTAAGCCACCCCCACCATCGGCGGCCGACCTGGCCATAGAGCCGGATTCTACCGTGTCCCTGGACGAATGCCCTCCATTCAGCCATGACCGGGCCTGCCACAGCGCCAGCAGATCGGGCTTCTAATGGTCCTAGGCCCTAACCCTAACCATAGTTTGGGTTTTCAGGCTTCCATTCGGAGATGCCTGACTCCCAAGCCCCTGGATAAAGACCCCTGATCAACACTCTAGGACTCCAACAGCCAGGCGGTAGGAAACTGTGCCGTTTGGAGCTTCGCCAAACCCTCAGAGGGTGAGAAACAGACACGCTATAAAGCCAGATTCCCCGCACCACCAGATGCATATCTCAACTCAGACCTGAGGGGAGCCCATCTCAGTGCCGGCAGATCAGGCCTAACATGCTCCTAGGCCCTAACCCTAGCCCCAGTTTGGGTTTTCAGGCTTCCATCCAAAGAAGCCTGGTCCCCAAGCCCCCCAGATGAAGGACCCATGAGGGATGACCCTTGACTCCACCCATCACATAGGAGGAAACCTTGGGGTTTAGAGCTGCACCAAACCCTCAGAGGGGGAGAAACATGCATGCACCGATAAAGCCACCCCCACCATCGGCAGCCCCCTGGTCATAAAGCCGGATTCCGCCACGCGACCAAACACATGGTATCAACTCAGCCCTGAGGGGAGCCCGCCTCAGTGCCAGCAGATCCGTTGTGCCATGTCGCTAGGCTCTAACCCTAACCCAAGTATGGGTTTACAGGCTTCCATTCTGAGGTGCCTGGCCACCAAGCCCCAAGGATGAAGGACCCCTGAGCTATACATGAAGACTTACCCCACCACAAGGTAGGAACCCGTGCCTTTTGGAGCTGCACCGTACCCTTAGTGGGAGAGAAAACTGCATGCCCCCTTAGCAACTCCCACCATGGTCAGCCTTCCTGGGCATAAAGCCAGTTTCTGCTGCGCCGTCAGATGAATTCTCTCAATTCAGCCATGAGAGGAGCCTGCCTCAGTGCCGTCCTATTGAGCCTGTCATGCCCCTAGGCCCTAACCCTAACCATAGTTTGTGTTTTCAGGTTTCCATTCTGAGGAGCCCGGCGCCCACGCCCCCAGATAAATGACCCTGAGGGACACTCCAGGACTTTGCCAGCCACGTGATAGGAAACTGTGCCATTTGGAGCTGTACCGAACCCTCAGAGGGGGACAAACCTGCTACCACCCTAAAGCCACCCCAAACATCAAAAGCCCTCCTACCATAAAGCCATATTCTTCCACGGTGCTGGACGCATTCACTCAAATCAGCCCTGAGGGGAGCCCCCCTCAGCGCCAGCAGATTGGGCCTACCATGCACCCAGGCCCTAAGCCTAACCGTAGGTGGGGTGCACAGGCTTCCCTGACCAGAGGGATGGCTCCCAAGCCCGCCAGACTGTGGACACCTGAGATGTATGCAGGCACTCCGCTGGCCGCCTAGGGTGCGAGGGTGCTATTTGGAGCTATGCAGAATCCTCTGAGTGGAAGGCCACCCTCAGCATCTGTGCCCCCCTGGGCCCAAACCCAGACACGGATGTGTCGCCTGACATTCGCCCTCATCTCAGCCCACCAGGGAGAATACCTCAGCACAGGCAGATTGGGCCTGCCATGCCCCTAGGCCTTAAGCTTAACCCTAGTTTGAGTTTTCAGGCTTCCATCCCAAGAGGCCTGGTCCCAAGGCCCCTGGATGAAGGACACTTGAGTGACAACCCATGACTCCATCAGTCACAATGGAGAAAACCTTGTTGCTTGGAGCTGTGCCTAACCCTCAGAGGGGGAGAAACCTGCATGCCCCTGAAAGCCACCCCCACCATCATCGGCAGCTGGCCATAAAGCCAGATTGCCACGCCACTGGATGCATATCCTCAACTCATCCCCAAGGGTAGCCTGCCTCGGTGGCAGCAGATCAGTTGTGCCATGCTCCTAGACCCTAACCCTCACCCTAGTTTGGGTTTTCAAGCTTGCATTCCAAGGGGATGGGCTACCAAATCCTGAGGATTAAGGACCGCTAAGCTATACTCAGGACCCTGCCCACCACGCGGTAGGAACCTGTGCCGTTTGGAACTGCCCCAAACCCTTAGCAGGGGAGAAACCTGCATGCCCTCCTAAAGACACTCCTACCATGGGTGTCCCCCCTGGCTTGAACCCGGATTCTGCCAAGCCCCCGGATGCATGCTGTCAACTCATGAGGAGAGCCGGCCTCAGCCCCATCAGATCAAACCTGCCATGCCCCTAGGCCCTAAACCTAACCGTAGTTTGGGTTTACAGGCTTTATTTGCAAGAGGCCTGGCCCATAAGCCACCCAGATTAAGGACCCATGAGTGACCACCCATGACTCTGACTGCTACACGGGAGGAAACCTTGCAGTTGGGAGCTTCCCTGAACCCTCAGAGGGGGAGAAATCAGCATGGACCCCTAAAACCCCCCCAACATCGCCAGCCCACCTGGCCAAAACCCGAATTCGGCCATCCTGATGGACACTGTCCTCAATGCAGCCCTGAGGGAGCCTGCCTCAGCACCAGCAGATCAGTCGTCCAATTCCCCTAGGCCCTAAGCCTCACCCTAGTTTGGGTTTTCAGGCTTCCATTTTGAGGGCCCTGACTCCAAAGTCCCCCAGATAAAGGACCCCTGAACAACATTCTAAGAATCTGCTGGTAACACCATATGAAACATTGTGTTTTGAGCTGCACCAAACCCTCAGAGGGGGAGAAAACTTCATACCCCCATAAAGCCACCCCAACCATCAGTGGCCCCTGGCCATAAAGCCAGATTCTGCCACAGTGCTGGACAAATGCCCTCAAATCAGCCCTGAGGGGAGCCCACCTCAGTGCCAGCAGATCGGGCCTGTAATGCCCCTAGGCCCTAACCCTAACCCTACTTCGGGTTTTTAGGTCTCCATGCTGAGGGGCCTGGCTCCCAAGAGTCCCAGATAAAGGACCCCTGAGAAATATTCCAAAACTATCCACACACTAGGAACCCATGGTGTTTGGAGCTGCGCCAAACCCTCAGAAGGGGAGAAACTGGATGCCATCCTAAAGCCACCCCAACCATCAGCAACCCTCTGGCCATAAAGCCGGATTCTGATGCGGTGCTGGAAAAATGCCCTCAACTCATCCCTGAGTGGAGCCCGTCTCAGCACTGGCAGATCAGTCCTGCCATGGCCCTAGGCCCTGACCCTAACCCTAGGTAGGGTGTATAGGCTTCTGTGCTGAGGGCTGGCTCCCAAGCATGCCAGACGGGGGATACCTGAGACTCCCACCACCACTCCGCCGGCCTCCTAGGGTGAAATGGTGCCACTTGGAGCTGCACAAAAACCTCAGAGCGGGAGAAACGGGCATGCCCCCCAAGGCCACACGCGCCCTGGAACCAAAGCCAGACTCCGACCCTTCCATCTGACACCCGCCCTCAATTGGGGATTAATTAGGATGAATCCTAATCTTAACCCTAGTTTGGATTTCCAGGCTTCCATCTCAAGAGGCCAACATGGCGAAAAAGCCCTCTAGGAATCAGGCGCACGCGTGGTCAAAGCCTCCTGCTACTCAGCCCCCTGGGATGCCTGCAATGGCGCTGGTGGATCCAGCCTGCCGTGCTCCTAGGCCCTGGCCCTAACCCTTGGTTGGGTTTCATTCTTCTGTCCCCAGAGGCCTCCAGATTGGGGACCTCTGAACCACACCGCATGACTCTGCCTGCCATGCCGCACCATGCAGAGCTGCAGAAAACCCTCAGACCTGGAGAAAGCTGCATGCCCACCTTGAGATCATCCCCCACATTCGGCTCCACGCTGTGCTTCAACCTCGGAAGATGAGGCCCAGCAAGAATCCCTCCTTCAACTCTGTCCCTGGAAAGCTACGTTGTATGTGGGTTCTTGGTGGAATCGCTTGGCGCCGGCCCACTTTTCTAGATGTCCATGACACACACCTAGCGAGAAAGCACTCTAGACCGCAGGCGCCAGCATGGCCCGAATGGCCACCCAACGCTGGGCACTTCTCACGAACCTTCTGCTTTCTTTCCAAATTGATGTAAAGATTTGGACAGAAAGCTCATGAGAACTGCCCAGAAAACACCCAGTGAACTCGCTTCCTGTGGCGCAGGTCCACAGGGCCGCCGACTGGGCCTAGCCCCGGGTACAGAGTGGTCAAGGATGGAACCCGGTGAGAAATCCCTCTGTAAACCATGCACAGGCGAGGCCAAGGACACCTACTACTCGGCCACCTGGGATGCCCACCCTGGCGATGGAATTTCAGGCCTGCCATGCCCCAGGCCCTGCCCCAAACCCTCAGGTGGGTGTTCAGGCTTCAGGCCCTAGGGGTCTGGCCTCGAGACCTACAGATTGGGAACCTCTGAGCCACATAGCAGGACTCCACTTACCACCGAGGAGGGAATTGTATCGCTCGGAGCTATGCAAAACCCTCAGAGCGGGAGAAACTTGCATGCCACCCCTGCAGCCATCCCACACATTCTGCTCCCACCGGGACACAAACGCGGAGGCTGACACCCAACCATACCCCCTCCCTTAACTTGGCCCCCCAGAGAGCTTCCCTGTGTGGGACACACAAGGAAGCCCTGTGGATCCGGCCCATGTTCCCAGATGGCCACAACACACACCTAGTGAGAAAGTGCTCTAGACCACAGCTGACAGCGCGGCCTGAGTCATAGCCCACCGCTGGCCAATTCTCATGAGCTTTCTGCCCATTTCGATTTGGGCAGAAAGCTCAAGAGAATTGGCTGGAAAACCCCCAGCAAACTCACTTCCTGTGGCGCATGTCTAAAGGGCCACTGCCTGGGCCTGGCCTGAGGTCCCGAGTGTTTGCGGCCCGAACTCTGTGAGAAAGCCTTCTATGAGTGAGATGCATTTGAGGCCAGTGCCTCCTGCTACTCAGCCCCCAGCAGTGCCCACCACGGCGCTGGCAGATTGGGCCTGCCATGCCCATAGACCCTGTCCCTAACCCTCGTTTGGGTTTTCAGGCTTCTAATCCCAGGAGCCTGACCCTCGAGTCCTTCAGATTGGGGACCCATGAACCATACTGCATGACTCCGCCTGCCACCCAGGAGGAAACCGTGCTACTTGAGCTGCACAAAACCCTCAGAGCGAGATTAACCTGCACGAACCCCTGAGACCAACCCCCTCCTCTGATGTCCCACCACGCCTCAAACACGTGGACTGACACCCATCCAGAACCCCTCCCTTAACTCTGCCCCTGGAAAGTTCCCCTGCGTGGGAGACCTAGGGGGAGCCATGAGGGACCGCCCTGTGTTCCAGATGGCCGTGACGCGCACCAAGCAAGAAACTGCTCTAGACCACGGGAGCCTGTTCGGCCTGAATCGCCACCCAACGCCAGCCAATTTTCACAAACTTTCTTCCCAAACGGATATCCATTTGGGCAGAAAGCTCCTGAGATTTGGCCAGAAAACCCCCGCTTCCTGGGGCACATGTCCACAGGGCCTTCACCTGGGCCTGGCCCGGGATCCTGAGAGGTAGCGGTCTGAACACTATAAGAAAGCATCCTACAAATCAGGCACACACGAAGCCATCACCTTCTGAGACTCATCCCCCTGGGTTGCCCGCCCCAGCACTGGTGTATTCGGCCTGCCATGACCCTAGGCCATGGCCCCAACACTTGGTTGCGTTTTCAGTCTTCCTTCTCCAGGACCTGTCCCTCGAGCCCTCAAATTGGGGAACCCTGAAGCATACCCAATGAGTCCGACTGCTGGGCAGGAGGAATCCGTGCCCTTTAAAACTGCAGAAAACCCTCAGGTTGGAAGAAACCTGTATGCCCCACCCCCGAGGCCATCGGCCACGTTCTGCACCACACTAGGCCAAAAACTCCCAGGCTGACACCCAACTAGAACCCCTTCCTCAACTCTGCCCCTGGAAAGCTCCCCTGCCCTGGGGCCCTCGGGGGAGCTGCATGGAACCGGCCCGTGTTCCCCGATACCCATGACACACACCGAGCAAGGAAGTGCTCTAAACCACGAGCAACAGTGCGGCCCGAATCGCTGCCCAATGCCGGTCAATTTTCATGAGCGTTCTTCCCAGATTGATATGGATTTGGGAAGAAAGCTCATGAAAATTTGCTATAAAACCCCTGGCGACCTCGTTTCTGGCAGCGCATGTCTGGAGGGCCTCCACCTGGGCCTAGCTTGCAGTCCTGACTGGTCATAGCCCGAACCCTGGGAGAAAGCCCTCTACAAATTAGGCACACATGAGGCCAAACCCTCCTGCTACACAGCCCCCCAGAGTGCCCACAATGGCAACGAGTACTCAGACCCAGGGATGTCTGTCCCTGCACTCGTGGATCAGGCCCACCATGACCCTAGGCCGTGGCCCTAACCCTTGGTTGGGATTTCAGTCTTCCTTCTCCAGGGGTATGTCCCTCGACCGCTTAAACTGGGGAAACCTGAAACACACCCCATGACTCTACCTGCCACCCATCCCATCCCATTGGGAGCTGCGGAAAACCCTCAAAGTGGGAGAAGCCTGTATACCCCCCTGAGGCTATCGCCCACCTTCGGCACCACACCAAGACAAAATTGGAGGCGGATGCCCAGCCAGAACCCCTAGGCCATGGCCCTGACCCTCGGTGGGGTTTTCAGTCTTCCTTCTCCAGGGCCTGTCCCTCAAGGCCTAAAATTGGGGAACCCTGAAACACACCCCATGAGTCTGCCTGCCGCCCAGGAGGAAACCATGCCCTTCGGAACTGCAGAAAACCCTCTAGCGGGAGAAACTTGCATGTCCCACCTGAGGCCATACCCCACATTTGGCACAAACCCGGGCTGAAAACCCCCAGGCTGAAGTCCAGCCAGAACCCCTCTCTCAACACTGCCCCCAAAAAGTTCCCCTAAGTGGGGGCCCTCGGGGGACCCATGTGGGCCCAACTTGTGTTCCTAGATGGCCGCGATATGCACGGAACGAGAAAGCACTCTAGATCACAAGCACCGGCGCGGCCTGATTTGCCGCCCAACGCAAGCTATTTCTCATGAACTTTCTGCCCAAATCGATATCTATTTGGCTGGTAAACCCCTGGTGAACCCCTCCCTCAACTCTGAACACAGAGAGCTCCCCAGCGTGGGGGCCTGACCCCTGTTGCTGGATGGCCGCAACATACACCTAGTGAGAAGCACTCTACACTGCAGGCACCAGCATGGCCCCAATCACCACCCAACGCTGGCCAATTCTCATTAATTTTCTGCCCAGAAATCTCATGAGAACTAGCCAGAAGACCCGGGGCCAACTCGCTCACAAAGCCTCAGGCACGCGGGGCTGCTGCCTGGGTCTGGCCCAGGGTGCCAAGTGATCTCGGCCTGAACCCTGCGAGAAAGCCGTCTATGAGTCGGGCGTACACAAGACCAATGCATCCTGCTCCTCAGCCCCTGTAGTGCCCACCCCAGAGCTGGCCAATCAGGACGGCCATGCCCCTTAGGCCCTGGTCCAAACCCTTGGTTGGGTTTTCAGTCTTCCATCCCCAGGGGCCTTTCCCTTGAGCCCTCAGATTGGGGATACCTGATCCACACCCCATGACTCTGCCTGCTACCCAAAAGGAAACTGTGCTGTTCGGAGCTGCACAAAATCCTCAGAGTGGTAGAAACCTGCATGCCATCCCTGAGGCAACCCCGACTTTGGCTCCCCACCAGACCACAGGCATGGAGGCTGACACCCAGCCAGAACCCCTCCCTCAACTCTGCCCCCAGAAAGCTCCCCTGCACAGGGGCCCTCGTGGGAGCCTGTCCCATGTTCCAGATGGCCAGGACAAGCAGCTGGCAAGAATGCATTAGAGACCGCGGGTGCCACCGTGGCCTAAATTGCCAACCAACACCAGACGATTCTCATGAGCTTTCTGCCCAAATCGATATAAGGCCACCACATGGCCGTGGCCCGAGATCCCGAGTGGCCGTGGCCAGAACCCTGTGAGAAAGTCCACTAGGACCCCAGGTGCACATGAGGTCAATGCCTCCGACTACTCAGACCCCTGGGGTGTCCAAACAGGCACTGGGGGATCAGACCTGCCATGCCCCTAGGCCCTCAGCCTAACACGCATTTGGGTTTTCAGCCTTCTGTTCCCAAGGGCCTGTCCCTTGAGTCCTCCAGATAGGGGACCCCTGAACCACACCCCATGACTCTGCCTGCCACCCAGACAGAAAACATGCAATTTGGAGCTGCGAACAACCCTCAGAGCGGGAAAAAAGGACATATCCCCCATGAGTCGATCCACATTCAGCTGAACACTGGGCAAGAAACACAGAGATTGACCTGCTTAACTCTGACCCTGGAAAGCTCCCGGCGCCGGGGCCCTCGGGGGAGCCACGTGGGATCGGCTCATGTTCCCAGATGGCCACATCACACACCTAGCGAGAAAGCGCTCTAGACCGCGGGCCCCAGTGCAGCCCGAATGGCCACCCAACACCAGCAAATTCTCATGAGCTTTCTACACAAATCAATATCATGTTGGGCAGAAAGCTCTTGAGAACTGGCTGGGAAAACCCCAGCGAACTTGCTTCCTGCAGCGCATGTCTACAAGGCCTCTGCCTGGGCCTATCCTGTGGTCCCGAGTGGTCGAGTCCCCAACCCTGCAAGAAAGCCCTCTAAAATCTAGGCGCACGTGAGGCCAAGGCCTCAAATTACTCAGCCCTATGGGATGCACAACCAAGCACTGGAAGATATGGCCTGCCATGCCCCTAGGCCCTAGCCCTAACCCACTGTTGGTTTTCAGTCTGTCCCCTGGAGTCTGTCCCTCGAGTCCTCCAGATTGGGGACCCCTGATCTACAACCCATGACTCCACCTGCAATCCAGGTAGAAACTGTGCCATTCGGACCTGCGCAAAACCCTCAAAGTGGGATTAACCTGCATGGCCCCATGAGGCCACCCCCCACCTTCAGTCCCCTACCAGGCCCCAAACATGAAGGCTGATGCCCAGCTGCACCCCCTCCTCCTTAACTTGGACCCTGGGAAAGGTCCCCTGTGTGTGGGCCAACGGGGACCTATGTGGGCCTTGCCCGTGTTCCCAAATGGCCACAATATGCACCTAGTGAGAAAACATTAGACCAAGGGCACCAGCGCGGCCCGAATCGCCACCCAACACCAGCCAATTATCATAAACTTTCTGCCCAAAAAGATACCAATTTGGGCAGAAAGCTCCTGAGTATTGGCTTGGAAACCCAGCCCTGGGAAACCCAGGTTTGGGAAACCCCAAACCTGCAGGGCCTCTGCCTGTGCCTAGCCTGGGGTCCTGAGTGGTCGCAGACCTAATCCTGCGAGAAAGCCCTCTATGAGCCAGAACTGCGGGATAACGATGCCTTCCACTACTCAAGCCCCTCGGATGCCCGCTCTGGTGCTGGCAGATCAGGCCTGACATGCCCCTAGGCCTTGACCCTAACCCTCTGTTGGGTTTTCAAGCTTCTGTCCCCAGGGCCATGTACCTCGAGTCCTCCAGATAGGGGAACCCTGAGCCACACCCCACACTTTCTGCCTGCCACCAAAGAGGAAACCATGCCTTCATAGCTGCGCAAAACCCTCAGAGCTGTAGTAACCTGCATACCCTCACTGAGGCCAACCGCACCTTTGGCGCCCCACCAGGCCGCAAACTCGGAGGCTGAGGCTCAACAGGAACCCGTCCCTCGACTCTAACCCTGGAAACCTCCACTGTGCAGGGTCCCTTGAGGGAGCTGCCTGGGCCCAACCCATATTCTCTGATGGCTGTGACATGCACTTAGCGAAAAAGTGCTCTAGATCACAGGCGCCTGTGCAGCCTGAATTGCTGCCCAATGCCAATCAATTCTCATGAGCTTTCTGTCCAAATTGATATTGACTTGGGCAGATAGCTCATGAGAATCGGCCAGAAAACCCACAGCGAACTCGCTTTCTGGGGTGCATGGCTGCAGGGCCTCCACCTGGGCCCATCCTGGGGTCCCAAGTAGTCTAGGCATGAACCTGGTGAGGAAATGCTCTACAAGG
Source organism: Mustela erminea (assembly GCF_009829155.1). Lineage (NCBI taxonomy): Eukaryota > Metazoa > Chordata > Mammalia > Carnivora > Mustelidae > Mustela > Mustela erminea. Next base: position 40,177,258 of record NC_045633.1, on the reverse strand, counting down.
CAGGTGCACATGAAGCCGATTCCTCCTGATACTCAGCCCTCTGGGGTGCCTGCACCGAAACTGGTGAATTGGACCCATAGGCCCTGGCTGTAACTTTTAGTTGGGTTTTCAGGCTTCCAGTCTCAGGGGTCTGCCCCCCAAGCCCTCCAGATTGTTGATCCCAGAGCCGCACCCCAGGAGTCCACCTGCCACCAAAGAGGAAACAGTGCCATCCACACCTTCCCAGAATCCTCAGAACAGAAACAAATCTGCATACTGCCCTGAAGCCACCCCCACATCCGGCACCCCCCAGCCCGACCAAAAAACCAAGAGCCTGATGTAGCAATGGACCCCCATCCTAAACTCAGCCACCCAGGGATCCTGATATGGCACCGGCAGATCAGTCCTGCCACGACCCTAAGCCCTAACCCTAACCCCAGGTTGTCTTTTCAGGCTTCTGTCCCCAGATACCGGGCTCCCAAGCCCTCCAGACTTGGGACCCCTGAGCCACACCCCAGGACTCTGCCTGCCACCCAGGAGGAAACCGTGCCATTTGGAGCTATGCAAAACCTTCAGACTGGGAGTAACCTTCATGTCCCCCAGAGGCTAACACCACCTTTGGTGCCCACCGGGCCGCAAACATGGAAGCTGACACTCAGCCGGACACCCTCCGTCGACTCTGGTCCCAGAAAGCTCCCCTGCAAGGAGGCCCTCGGGGGAGCACTTGTGCCCAACCCATGCTCCCTGACAGCCGTGACACACACCTATTGAGAAAGCGCTCTAGACGGTGGGCTCCAGTGTGACCCTAATCACCACCCAACGTTGGCCCATTCTCATGAGCTCTCTTCCCAAATGGATATCAATTTGTGTCTAAAGCTCCTGAGAGTTGACAAGGAAACCCCGGTGAACTCACTTCCTGTGGCGCATGTCTGCAGGACTTCCGCCTGGGCCTAGCCTCAGGTCCTGAGGGGCCGCGGCCCAAACCCTGCAAGAAAGCCCTCTACAACGCAGGTGCATGCAAGATAAATGCCTCCCATTACTCAGGCCCCTGTGTCTGCCCAATGGCTGGCAAATCGAGTCTGCCGTGCCCCTAGGCCCTGGCCCAGATCCTCAGTTGGGTTTTCAGGCTTCCATCCCCAGGGCCTGTCCCCTGAGCCCTCCAGATGGAGGATCCTGGAGCCACAGCCCAGAACTCTGTCTGCCACCCAGAAGGAAACCATGCCCTTCGGGGCTGCGAAAAACCCTCAGAGAGGGAACAACCTGGATGCCCCCATGGAAGCCTCCCCCACCTTCAGCACTCCACCAAGCCGCAAAAACGGAGGGTGACGTTCAGACGGCCCCCTCCATCCAATCTGACTCCAGAAAGCTCCCCTGCACCGGAGTCCTCGGGGGATCCATGACGGCCCAGCCCAAGTTCCCTGATGGCCACAACATGCTCCTAAAGAGAAAGCAATCTAGACCGCAGGAGCCAGTGCGGCCCAAATCACCACCCAACACCGGCCAGTTCTCAAGAGCTTTCTGCCCAAATTGATGTTGATATGGGCAGAAAGCTCCTGAGAATTGGCCGGAAAACACCCAGCGAACTTGCTCCTAGGGGTGCAGCCCCGCAGGACCACTGCCTGGGCTGGCCCCCAGTCCCAAGTGCTCACGGCCCTAAGGTTGGAAGAAAGCGCTCTATGAAGCAGGCACATGCAAGGCCAATGCCTCCTGCTACTAAGCCCCTGGGGGTGCCCACCCCGGCACTGGCAGATCAGGCATGCCATGACCCTAGGCCCTGGCCCTAACCCTAGGTTGGATTTTCAGGCTTCCGTTCCCAAGGGCCTGTCCCACAAACCCTCTAGATTGGGGACCCCAGAGCCACACCCCAGCAGTCCACCTACCCCTCAGGAGGAGACTGCACCCACGCAGAACCCTCAGAAAAGAACAAACCTGCATGCTTCCCTGAGACCACCCCCACCTCAGGCAGCCCACCCCGCCACAAAACCAAGAGCCTGATGCACCGCTGGACCCCTGTCCTCGACTCAGGTACCCGGGGATCCTGCTTCAGTGTGGGCATATTAGGACTGTCATACCCCTAGGCCCTAACAGTAACCCTAGGGTGGGTCCTCAGGCTTCCATCCCCATAGAACTAGCCACCGATCCCTCCAGATTGTGGACCTCTAAGCCACAGCCCAGGACTCTGCTTGCCACCCAGGAAGGAACCATGCTGCTTGGAGCTGTACAAAACCCTCAGAGTGGGAGAGACCTGCATACCCCTCCTGAGGCCACACCCACATATGGCTCCCCACCAGACCACAAACATGCAGGCTGGTGCTCAGCTGGACCCTCTCCCTCAACTCTGCCTGTGGAGCAGGGGAGCTGCATGGGCCCAACCCATGTTCCTGGATGGCCACAACAAACACCGAGAAATAAAGAGCTCTAGACTGCATTTGCCAGCATGGCCTGAATCATCAGCCAATGCTGACCAATTCTCACAGCTTTCTGCCCAAATTGATATCAATTTGGGCAGAAAAAATGTCAGATTTAGCCAGAAAAACCCAGCAAACTTGCATTTGGCAGCAGAGGCTGGCAGAGCCACTGCCTGAGCCTGGCACGGGGTCCCAAGTAGTTGTGGTCCAAACCTTGCTAGAAAGCCCTCTGTGAGGCAGTTGCACGTGATGCCAACCACTCCCGCTACTCAACCCCTGACGTGTGCGCCCTGGCACTGGCATATCAGATCTGCGATGCCCCTAGGCCCTTGCCCTAAGCCTTGGTTGGGGTTTCAGGCTTCCATCCCCAGGGGTCTGTCCCCAGAGCCCTCCAGATTGGGGACCCCAGAGCCACACCCCAGGAGTCCACCTGCCACCCAAGAGGAAACCGTGCTATTTGGACCTGTGCAGAACCCTCAGACCATGAGAAATCCCCATGCCTCCCTAAAGCTAACCCCACCTCTGGTGGCCACCCCTGGCCACAAAAACCAGAGTCTGACGCACTGCCTGACCCCTGTCCTCTACTCAGCACCCCTGGGATCCCACCGAAGAGCCATCATTGGACCTACCATGCCCCTAGGCCCTAATCCTAACCCTACTTTGGTTTTTAGACTTCTGTCCCCAGAGACCTGGCCCCCACCACATTTGAACCCTGAGCCACACCCCAGGATTCCACCTGCCACCCAGATAGAAAGCATGATGTTTAGAGCAGCGTAGAACCCTCAGAGTGTGAGAAACCTGCATGCACCCCGGAGACCACACATTCGGCAGACCCCCGGCCACAAACCCGGAGCCTGAGGTGCCGCCTGACTCCCATCCTCAACTCAGTCCCCCGGAAATCTCACTTCAGCACGGGCAGATCAGCCCTACCATGTCCCTAGGCCCTCACCATAACCCTAGGTTGGGTTTTCATGCTCCTGCCCCAGAGGCCTGACCCCTAAGCCCTCTACATTGGGTACCCCTGAGCACATCCTAGAACTCCACCTTCCCTACAGGAGGAAACCATGCTGCTCAGAGCTGCACAGAGATCTCAGAGCGGGAGAAAACTGCATGACCCCTGAGACCACCCACTTGTGCCCCCCCCCAGACCACAAAGCCAAAGCCTGATGCCCAGCCTGACCCCCTTCCTAAACTCTGCCCCTGGGGAGCAAATCTCAGCAGGGACCCGCAGGCAAGTCCTGTGGGTCTGGCCCTTGGTTCCAGATGGTCGCAACATGCCCTTGGCAAGAAAGTGCTCCAAACACCATGCACGCACACCCCAAATCACTGCACAATGCCAGACAATTCTCTTAATCTTTCTGCACAAATCGATATGGACTTGGCCAGAAACCTCATGAGAATTGGCCAGAAACCCCCCAGCAAACTCGCTTCTGGCACTAGGAGCCCTCAGGAGAGCTGACTGGGCCTATCCGGTGGTCCCAGGGGTTACGGCCTGAACCTTCTGAGAAAGCACTCTCAATGACAGGCACTTGCTGGCCTGAATCACCCCGAACACTGGCAACCCCTGCCCTCTACTCAACCCCCTGAAAAGGTCATTTCAGCGCTGGCAGATCAGGCCTTCCAGGTCCTTAGGCCCTAACCCTAGGTTGTGTTTTTAGGCTCCATCACCAGAGGCGTGGCCCCCAAGCCCTGCTGACTGGGAACCCTGAGCCAAACCACAGGACTCCACACATTCCCCAGGAGGAAATGGTTCTGTTTGGAGCTGTGCAAATCCCTCCAAGTAGGAGACTTGTGCATGCCCCCCTGAGATCACCCCCACATTCAGCGCCCCCCCCCAAAGTAAAGCCTCATCCTGACAGTCCGCTTGAACCCTGACCTCAACTTGGCCCCCCAGAGATCTTGCCTCAGTGATGACAGATCAGGCCTGCCAGGGCCCTAGGCCCTAACCCTGACCCTATGTTAAGTTTTAAGTCTTCCATCCCCACAGGCCTGCCCCCAGTCCCTGGAGATTGGGACACCTGAATCCAGAAAGAACTGTGTCATTTGCAACTCCATAAAGGCTTCAGAGCGGGAGAACTCCGCATACCCACATGAGACCACCATCCACCTTCAGCCGCCTCATGGACACAGTCCTGGAGCCTGACACTGCCTGACTCACGCCCTCAACTCAGCCCCCTGGGGCCCTTGCCTCTGAGCAGGAAGATCTGACCTTTGTGCCCCTACACCCCAACCCTTTCTCTAGCTTGGGTTTTCAGGCTTCTGTCCACAGAGGCCTGGCCCTCAAGCCCTCCAGACTGGGGACACTTGAGTCATTGCTGTGGCATCCGCCCACCACCCAGAAGCTAAGCGTGCCATTTGGAACTGCGAAAACTTTGTGGCAGGAGAAGTCAACATGCCCACCAGAGGCCACCCCTACCTTCACTGGAACCTGAGTACGAACCTGGAAACAGACATTCAGCCTGACCCACGGCCTCAACTCAAGCCCTTAGGGTGCTCCCCTCAGCACCAGCAGACCTTAACAGTCTGTGGTGTTCTTAAAGGTCTGTCCCCAAACACCTGACTCCCAAGGGACTGCATACACAGGAACGATACCAGTGGACACCTCCTGCCACCCAAAAGGCATCCATGCCATTTGTTGTTCCAGAAAAGATTCAGAGAGGGGGAAATATGTATGCCCACTTAACCCACCACACCTTCAGCGTCCTCCTCTAGACACAGAGCCTGATACTCAGCCTAACCCTTGCCTTCAACTCAAACCATCGGAAGTGTCACCTCAGCACTGGAAAATCAGGCCTGCCATGCCCCTAGGCCCTAACCCTAACTCTAGGTTGGATTCTAAGGCTTCCCTCCCCAGAGTCCTGGCTCCAAATCCCCAAAGCCTAGAACATCTGAGCCATGCCAGAGGCCTCAGCATGCCACCCAGAAGGACAACGCGCCACTTTGAACTCAGCAACGGATTCAGAGTAGGAGTTATCTGCATGCCCCCTTGAATGCACCCCCCATTCAGCAGCCCCCTGGACACAAACCCTAAGCCTGACACTCCTGTTGACCCATGCCTCAATTCAGCCCCCTGGGAAGTTCACCATACTGATGGAAGATCAGGCATACCATGCCACTAGACCCTAACCTTAACCTTGGGTTGACTTTTTCAAGAACCACTCCCACTGGTCTGGCTCTAAATCCCAGGGAATAGGACACCTGCGGGAGGCAGAGGACTCACCCCACAGCAAGGTCAAAAATCATGCCTTTTCAGAATTCCAGAAAGGATTCAGAGCAGGAGAAATCTGAATGAAATCTTGAACCGATCCCTGCTTACTTCTACTTTAATACCATACTGACCATAATATGGAGACTCATACCCTCCTTATCTCTACACCTCAATTCAGAGCTTGTGAAGGTCTCCGTATCTAAGCAGATCACACCTTCCATGATACTGGGCCTACCCCCATCCCAGCTTAAAACATGGGTATATACGTGAACACACCTTTCCACAAAGAGGACATTCGAGTGACCAGCAGACACACGAAAGAGTGCTCAACATCAGTGGCCATGAGGAAAACGCACATCAAAACCACAATTAGATACCAGCTTACAACATTCGGCATGTTTAAATTTATCAAGACAGGGAGCAACAAATGTTGGCAAGGATGCAGTGAAAGAGTAGCCCTCTTATGCTTTTAGTGAGAATGCAAGCTCATACAGCCACTCTGTAAAATGGTATTGAGTTTCCTGAAGAAGTTAAAAATAGAGCTACTCTATGAATTGGCAATTGCACGACTAGGTATTTACTCTGAAGATACAGATTTAGTGAAAAATGGTTACACCTTCTCACCAAGGTTTCTAGCAGGAATATCCACTATAGCCAAACTACAGAAAGAGCCCAGATGTTCACGGGCAGATGAAAGCATAAAGATGTGGTTCATATCTACAATGGAATAGTATTCAGTCATCAGAGAGGATGAATACTTACCATCACATCGACCTGGATGGAACTAGAAAGAATTATGCTGAGGGAAATAAGTCTATCAGAGAAAGACAATTATCATATGGTTTCACTCATATATGAACTATAAGAAACAGCACAGAGGATCATAGGGGAAGGGAGGAAAAACTGAATGGGAAGTCATCAGAGAGGGAGGAAAACCATGAGAGACTCTTAACTACAGAGACAAGCTGAGGGTTGCTGGAGGAGATCACTGGGTTATGGGCATGAAGGAGAGCTTAGGATGCAATGTGCACCGGGGGTTATACACAACCGATATATTATTGACCACTACATCGGAAATGAATGACGTACTATAAGTTGGCTAAATGAATTTAAATTAAACAGAGAGAGCTCAAATAAACACTCTTAAAAATTTGTAGGGAACCACAAAAGATACTGAATAGCTAACACAATGTAGAGAATAAAAAGAAAGCTGGAAGAGTCATGATTCCAGATTTCAATTTCTACTACAAAGCTGTAGTCATCCTAACAGTGTGGTACTGGCACAAAAATACAACGACCAAGGGAATAAACCCACAATTATGAGGCCAACTAATCTTCCACAAAGCAGGTAAGAATATCAAAAGGGGAAAGGACAGTCTCTGTAACAAAAAGTGTTGGAGAAACGGGACATCTATGCACACAAGAATGAAATTGGACCACTTTCTGACACCATACAGACAAATAAACTCAAAACAGTTTCATAACCTCAGTGGGAGACCTGAAACCATAAAAACCCTACAAGAAAGCACAGACAGTAACTTCTTGACATGGAATAGCAATATTTTTATAGACTGTCTCCTGAGGCAAAGGAAACAAAAGCAAGAATAAACTGTTGGGACTATATTAAAATAAAAAGTTTCCCCACAGTGATAAAACAATGAAAAAGTAATAATAAGATGACCTACGGAAAGGGAGAAGATATCCTATGCAATAAAGACATACTGTCTAAAATATATAAAACTGATACTACTCAACACCAAAAAAACCAAATTGTCCAGTTGAAAAATGGGCAGAAGATACAAACAGACATGTCTCCAAGGAATACAGATGGCCGACAGAAAAGATGTTCACCACCACCCATCATCAAGAAGATGCAAACCAAAAGTACAATAAGATATTACCTCATACTGTCAGAATGGCTCACATACAGCACAAGAAACAAAAGATGTTGGGAGGATGTGAAGAAAGGAGAACTCTCATGCTCTGTTGGTGGGAATGAACCTAGTGCAGCCACTCTGGAAAACAGTATGGAGGTTCCTCAAGACATTGAAAATAGAGCTACCCTAGGATCCAGCAGTCACACTCTTGGGTATTTACACAATGAATATGAAAACAGTAACTCAAAAGGATGTATGCACCTCTATGTTTCTTGCAACATTATTTACAAGATCACAATATGAAAGCAACCCAAGTGTCTGTTGATAAAGCGATAAATGAGATGATAGATGCGTACACACATACACACACAGAGACAGTAGAATGTTATTCAGCCATAAAAAGAATAAAATCTTGCCATTTGCAGCCACATGGGTGGAGCTAGAAAGTATTATCCTAAGTGAAATCTGTCAGTCAGAGAAAGACAATACCATAGGATGTCCCTCTGGTGTAGAATTTAAGAAACAAACATACATAAATAAAGGAGAAAGATAGAGTACAATAGAGTAGAAACTGATGGTTACCAGATGGGAGATGACTGGCGGAATGAGTGAAACAGAGGAAGGGGACTAAGAGTACACTTCTCCTGATGAGCACTGAGTAATATATGGAATTACTGAATCACACTACTGTACACCTGAAACTAATACAACACTGGGTTAACTCAACTGGAGTTAAAATAAATAATTTTTTTTAAAAAAAGATTTTTCTTCCAGTAACCTATTTGAAAGAACTGTTGCTACATAATGTTCCTAAGCCCTACTTGGGAGTATTTACTCTACAATAATTATTTGCTCTATGCCTGGAATTCAAATTTCACTGATTTCTTATACGATTTTTTATTTTTTTTCAGTGTTCCAAGATTCATTGTTTATGTACCACACCCAGTGTTCCATGCAATACGTGCCCTCCTTAATACCCATCACCAGGCTCACCTAACCCCCCATCACTTGCCTTCCAAAACCCTCAGTTCGTTTCTCAGAGTCCACAGTCTCGCATGGTTCATCTCCCCCTCCGATTTCCCCCAACTCACTTTTCCTTTCCTTCTCCTAAGGGCCTCCATGTTATTCCTTATCCTCCACAAGTAAGTGAAACCACATAATCGACTCTCTCTTCTTGACTTGTTTCACTCAGCTTAATGTCCTCCAGTCCCATCCATGTTGATACAAAAGTTGGGTGTTCGTCCTTTCTGGTGGAGGCATAACATTCCATTGTATGTATGGACCATATCTTCTTTATCCATCAATCTGTTGAAGGGCATCTCAGCTTTTTCCACAGATTGGCGACTGTGGCCATTGTTGCTATGAACATTGGGGTATGGATGGCCCTTCTGTTCACTACATCTGTATCTTTGGGGTAAATACCCACTAGTACAATTGCAAGGTCACAGGGTAGCTCTATTTTTAATTTCTTAAGGAATCTGAACACTTATTTCCAAAGTGACTGCACAGACTTGCATTCCCACCAACAGTGTAAGAGGGTTCCCCTTTCTCCGCATCCTCTCCAACACTTTTTTACTGTCTTGTTAATTTTGGCCATTCTAATTGGTATAAAGTGGTATCTCAAAGTGGTTTTGATTTGAATCTCCCTGATGGCTAATGTGTCTGTTAGCCATTTGTATATCTTCTTTGGAGAAGTGTCTGTTCATGTCTTCTGCCCATTTTTTGATGTGATCATCTGTTTAATTCTTCTACTTTGCCTGTTAACCCTAGCCCAAGGGAGCCATGGTCCCTTTCTGTCCAGTCTCAGCACCTATGCATTCAAGAGTGTAAGTAGAGAAAGATGCCACTTCATATCCAGAAAGTTAATACTGTTACTGGTTTAGTATGAGATAGTCACAGAGTGTGGGACAGGTTTCAGAGCAGGTTTGTTATACATCCTGGATATCTAATTCGGTGGTCTTTACCTGGATCCATTTGGCTAATAGGTTCCCTGTGGATGGGTTTGCTTCCAAGCACATACATGGAAGATACAAATGTGGATGGGCTCAGTGCAGGATAGGAAGAAGACCAAGTATAGACAAGGGTACAATCCCTCCCCTGATAGAGTAAATGCCATGGGTGCGGGTACAGGAAGCAGAAGCAATGTGGAAATCACCAAGGTCACCAGCTGAAGGCAGGAGCACAGATCAAGGGATCTGTAGATATGGGGCTTGGAGGCTGCTCTGAGGAGGAAGAAGGGGTAAAGAGTGATAAAGAGAAAGTATCTACCTCTGTCCTGGCCCATGCCAGCTGCCCACCACTCCTGGCCACATCAGTCTACACAGATGGTGCATCCTGGTTTCAGGATAGGCTGGCTCAGGTCCTGCAACCATCAGTGGGACAGCTGGCTCCAGGGCTCAGGGCTCAGGGACATGCTGAGGGAATTGAGAAGGAAGGTTTCCCCTCTGAGGTCATACCATCCTTGAGCAGACAGCCCTACAGGACTGCTGAAAACCCACTAACAGGTTCAAAAGACATGGCATGGATGAACCAGGGTGATGAGAAATTGAAAACAATATTCATTTTTTAACTTCAGAGCTGTGAGCTCAGGAAGTGGGGAGAGCATCCCTGAGGAGGACTGAGGGGAGGGCAGGCCAGGCTGAAAAGGGAGATGGCTCTCTTGACTGGGGACCTGCAGCCCCCTTCCAGGGCAAGGTATTGTCCTCACCTCATAGGGGATCCATGGAAGTGTTCCATCAGGGTATTGACAAGGGCTGCCTCTTTAGAAGGCTACCCTGGCATCATGTTTCACAGAGCAGAAGAGGAGGACCAGATGGAGGGAAAGCAACACCCCAGAGGTCATGGAAAAGAGGGCAAGAGTAGAGGCTCATGGGGCGCCTGGGTGGCTCAGTGGTTAAGCCGCTGCCGTCGGCTCAGGTCATGATCCCAGAGTCCTGGGATCGAGTCCCGCATCGGGCTCTCTGCTCAGCAGGGAGCCTGCTTCCCCCCTCTCTCTCTCTGCCTGCCTCTCTGCCTGCTTGTGATTTCTCTCTCTGTCAAATAAATAAATAAAATCTTTTAAATAAAAAATAAAAATAAATTAAAAAATTTTAAAAAAAGAGTAGAGGCTCAAGACCATGAAGATGATGAAAAGTAGGAGGCGACAGCATGGGAGCCCGCTGGCACAAAAGTACCATGGGCACAGTGTCCACAGCTACACTGACTGGGTGCCTCTGGCCAGACATGACTGACCTCGTGAGCTCCCGATTAGTCCTGACCACAACCCCGGGAAGTATGCACCACCATATCCCTCCTCTCCCCATGTTGCTCCTAGGAATCACAGTCACCAGATCCCAATCAGCTTTCGTGGAAGTCAAATAGTGGCTCTCCCCACACACAGCCCTTCTAGTGGCACTCTAGTGTGACCCTTGTGCCTGGCCAGGGCCTGCTGTCTACCTGACTCCACGCAACTCAATAGACAGGAGGGTGTCCCCGCATTCCACAGGACATGATGAGACAGATCCACAGGCCCTGCTACCCCACCCACCACCAATACCCAGTGGGTCACTCAGGACCTCAGCTATTGTCATGAAGCTCACCATGCCCTGTTTCAGTCACGTTCAACAGAAAGCCTAGTTCTAACCCCCACAATACCATACATCCTGGTTGCTGACCTGGAGCCATGCCACGAACTCACATGGCACCTTTCTGATAGAGAAGGGCACCCCTGCACCTCATATAAAATGCTTCTAATGAAGTACACGTCCATCAGGACTAAAGCGTGAACAGTGGTGCACAACCTGCATGGTAGTCAGTACTTCTGATGAGGGTTAACCCCCACCCCGACTCCAGTCTCACAAAACCTCCCTCTGTCCCCACAGAACTCATGCTCTTCCCTCAGACAAAAAAAAAAAAAAAAAAAAAAAACAGGAAACAAACATTTAATCTGAATGCTCCCTTCACCTTCTAGTTCAGATCTTGTCCAATCACAATGGTATGAAACTAGCCATCATTCAGAAAAAGAAAATGGAACAGTCAAAAATATGGGGAGATTGAACAACATGCTACTAAACAACCAAGTGTCAAAGAAATCAAGAAATTTTAGAGGTACCCTGAGACAAAAAGGAGAACCTACAAAAACTTATGGGATGCAATAAAAATAGTTCTAAGGGGGTAAGTCATAGAAATTCAGATCCTTGTCAATCCAGAAGAAGGCTCTCCAATACACATCCATGGGAAAAAAGGAGGGGGGAGAAAAGCTAATCCCCAAATCAGTAGGAATAGGGAAATAACAAAAGGAATGTGGAAATAATTCAATGGAGACTAAAAAGACAAAAGATCAATGAAAATAAAAGCTGGGAGCTTGGGTGACTCAGTGGGTTAAGGCTCTGCCTTCCGCTCAGGTCATGATCTCAGGTTCCTGGGATCGAGTCCTGCATAGGCTCTCTGCTCAGTGGGGAGCTTGCTTCCCCCCTCCCTGCCTGCCTCTCTGCCTACTTGTGATCTCTCTCTCTCGCTCTCTGTCAAATAAATAAATAAAATCTTTTTTTTTTAAAGGGAGATGTGGTTCATATAGACAATGGAATATTACTCAGCCATCAGAAACGATGAATACTTACCATTTGCATGGACATGGATGGAACTGGAGGGGATTATGCTAAGTGAAATAAGTCAAGCAGAGAAAGACAGTTATCATACGGTTTTACTCGTATATAGAATATAAGGAATAACACGGAGGATCATAGGGACAGGGTGGGAAACCTGCATGGGAAGATATCTGAGAGGGAGAAAAACCATATGAGACTCTGGTCTCTGGGAAACAAATAGAGGGCTGCAGAAAGGGAAGTGGGTGGGGGGTGGGATAACTGGGTGATGGGCATGAAAGAGGACACGTGTGGTGAAAAGCACTGGCTGCTGTACTCTATAAATCAGGGAACTAATTGAATCATGAATAATGAATCATTGAACATTACATCAAAAACTAACGATGTATTATAACTTTGCCTAATTGAATTTAAATTTTAAAAAATGACGAACTTTAAAAAAAGGAATGAAAGATGATCCATGACGATGAATACCACAAAAATACAAAGGATCATCCGAGTACTATTAGCAAGTAGAGGCCAACACACTAGACAACCTAGAAGAAATGGGTAAGTCCCTCCCAACAACCTAGAAAGACAGAACCAAGAAAAGGAAAAAATCTGAACAGACTGATCACTAGTAAAAAAGATTGATTTGATAATCAAAAATCTCCCAAGAAACAGATGTCCAAGACCGAAATTTTCACTAAGGTGTTCAGCCAGACAGTAGAAGAATTAATAGAAATCCTTCTCAAACTCTTTAAAAAATAGGAGAGGAGGGCATCCGTTCAAACCCATTTTAGGAACTAAGCATTATCCTGCTACCAAAACAGTTCAAGAAAAGGATTCCAGAAACATACAAGAAAAAGAAATGCCAATATCCCTCATGAACATAGATGTCAAAATCCTCAAAAAATTAATCAGCAAACTGAATTCAAAAATACGTCAGAAGAATCCAACAACATGGTCCAGTGGGATTGATTCCAGTGATGCAAGGACGATTCGACGTCTGCACATCCACCAATGGGATACACCACCTCAACAAAATAAAAGATAAAATCACATGATTGTTAAAATAGATGCAGAAAGAACTTCTCACAAGATTAAATATGAATTTATGATAAAACTCTAAACCATCTGGGTATAAAAATCCCTAATGATTCCACCAAAAAAAATGTTACAAAAAACAAATTCAGTAAAACTGCAGGATACAAAGTTGACATACAGAGACCTGTTGCATTTCTTCTTTTAAAAGATTTTATTTATTTATTTGACAGAGGAAGCATGAGCACAATCAGGGGGAGCAACAGAGGGAGAGAGAAATGCAGGCTCCCCACTGAGCAGGGAGCCCGATTAGAGGCTCCATCCCAGGACCCCAGAATCATGACCTGACCTGAAGGCAATGCTTCACAATGGAACCACCCAGGTGGCCCAACTTGTTGTGTTTCTATATACTGAAGACAAACTTTCACAAAGAGAAACTAAGAAAGCAATGCCATTTACAATTGCATGGAGAAAAAAATATCTAGGAATAAGAGTAAGCAAGAATAAGAAAGACCTGGTACACTGAACACATGGTGGAAAATAAAGGAAGTGCATGTGTGCGTTGGGATGGGGAGGAATGCGTGGGTCAAAGAAATGGAAGATGACGCAAATAAACAGAAGCGTATGCCATGCTCATTAACTGGACATTAACATGTTCGTCATAGGCAAAGCAATCTAGAGATGTGATGAAATCCCTATCCGAATCCCAATGACATTATTCAAATAGAAGACAGTTCTAAAATTCATATGGATTCACAAAAGATGCCAAATACGCAAAGCAATCTGGAGAAAGAAAGCTGCAGTCGCCACACTCCCAGATTTCAAACTAGAATACAATGTTATAATCATCAAAACCGTATGGTACTGGCATAAACACAAATACACAGAATAGAATAGAACAAAATAGAAAGCTCAGAAACTAACCCACACATATATGGTCTTAACTTACTATCCAGGAGCAGAAAACGTACAATGCGGAGAGGACTGTCTCTACAGTGAACGATACTGAGAAAACTGGACACTAAATGCAGAAGAATGTAGCCAGATCACAACACCGCACACAGAAATTTTAAACGGATGAATGACTTGAACATGAGACCTGAATCCATAAACCTCCAAGAAGAAAACACAGTAGTAAGTTTCTTGACATTGGTTTTGGCAAAGTCTTCAGATCAGACACCAAAAGCAAAGGCAACAAAGGCAAAAATAAACAAGTGGAACAACAACAAACTGAAATCTTCTTCACGGCAAAAGAAACCAACAAAAACTTAAAAGGCAACCCAGCCAGTGACAAAATCATCTGTAAATCATACGTGTAAGAAGAGGCTAATATCCAAAAGACACAAAACACACATACAAATCTAAACAAAAACTAAATAAAAATGGGAAGACTATGTGACTAGATACTTCCAATGATAACATACATGTGGCCAACAGACACAGAAAAAGTTGTTCAGCATCACTAATCGTCATCAGGGAACTATAAGTCAAAACAGGAGTCAGCTGTCACAACTGTTGGAACAGCAATTGTCCCAGAGACAGACACCAGGTGTGGTCAAGCATGTGTAGATGAGGGGACCCAGTGGGCTGTTGGTGGGAATGTACATTGCTGCAGCCACAGTGGCAAACAGTAGGGAGGTTCCTGAAAATAATAAACACAACTACCATGAGACCCAGTAACTGCTCTATCAAATATTTTTTTGAAAACAAAAAAACACTCCCTCAAAAAGAGAGATGCACTCCCAAGTTCACTGGAGCATCGTTCACAATAACCAGACATGGAAACAAACCTTGAGAGCATTATGCTAAGGAACGTAGACACAGAACAACAAACCAGATGCTCTCATGTCCAGTCCACATGGACACAAAAACATAATGAACACATACATACTGGAAACAAATTGGTGGTTTCCAGATTCAGGGAAGCTGGGGGCGGGAAACAGATGGAGGTGGTCAGAGGCGCAATGTTTGCGTGATAAAATC
Source organism: Mustela erminea (assembly GCF_009829155.1). Taxonomy (NCBI): domain Eukaryota; kingdom Metazoa; phylum Chordata; class Mammalia; order Carnivora; family Mustelidae; genus Mustela; species Mustela erminea. Next base: position 40,162,197 of record NC_045633.1, on the reverse strand, counting down.
TGCAGGTCATGGAACGGTCTGTGTCACTGGGAGACTAAAGCTAACCCTGCACAATGTTTGAGTGATAAAATCTGCAGGTCATGGAACGTTCTGTGTCACTGGGAGACTAAAGCTAACCCTGCAGGAGGGGTCCAGGTTCCCCTGTTCTTTGAAAGTACATTTTTCCTAGGAAACCTTTCACAGCAGAAATTGTGTAAAGAAGGAATTACCATTAAAACATACAGAAAAATTAGTGAGTATGATCGGACTCTAAAAATTTCTTCTCTTTGGCCTTTCTTCGGCCTCAGGACACAACTTCCTAATGGATACCCAAGATAAATGGAGATAAAGCACAACAGATGTTCACAGACACAATTCAAAGCACTGGTGGCTGGATACAGAGAGCAGTGCCCAGGTTGAGGTGCATGTTGCCTCTGTAGCAGTTCCCCACAAAAGAGATGCTGAACGCAATGTCCACTCTTTGACTTTTTTCGTAAGAAGGAAATCCTCTTCAGATTTCTTCCTGCTACTGAAGCTGGGTGAAAACGTAGATCTTTCAAAAGAGCCAAGTGTCTTACTATGAACTTTGAAAAAGTGGGGGAGACTTGTACTTGAAAGTTGCTGATGGGGTAGAAGTTCAGAGTTCTCCCAGACACGAACATCGGCAGGTCCACTGTGAAAGGCACCTTCCTCGGCATGTGGAACACAGACTCCCTCCTACTCCCAGAAACCTCCTCCTTCCCCTCACTTGGGGCAACCAACAAGAGCTGGGAGTTCTCTCAATTCCTCCTTTCTCCCATTCCCAATATCCAGGCCATCAGCAAATCCTGTGAACTCCGTCTTCGAAATGTACCCAGAATAGGATTAACTACTCCTTCCATGGCCACCTGTCTGGTCCACACTAGAACCTATCTCTTGCCTGAGTTCCTAGTAAATCTTCATTATTGACCTCCCTTGTCTATCCTCAACCCTATGTGTTGTGTTCTCAACACTGTAGCCAGGATGGCCCAGTGAAACAAGGTCCCATGGGGTCAAAGCCCTGTAATGGCTTTCTGTCACCCTACTGTCACCTCCTGGAGGTCACGTCCTAAGCTTTCTCGTGTGGCCACAGGGCTTTCTTGCTGCTCCTGGACATACCTGGTATGCTCCTGTCCCAGGGCTTTTGCATATGCTTTTCCTTCCATTTAGAAGGCTCTTGATGTGATATCAGTCACCTTCTTTAGATCTTGATTCAAGTATCACCTTCCTAGTGAAATACCACCTTCCCCCATGTGAACATTGACCAACACCCCACCTCCCTTTCATCACCCCGGCCATGCCTCCTGCTTTATATTTCCACAGCAGTTATCACAGTCACCAGTCCATCTTGGCAAGGGAGAAACAGAGGCCTACATGGATGGTTTCACTTCTGACTCACTCCAATTTCCTCCTCCAGAGTCCTGGGGGAAAAGGTGACCAGAACTCTTGCACAGTCAGGATGCCTGGGCCAAGGAGTCCACCTAATGCACCCTCCACACCATCAGGGAAATGAGCCATAAGGGGAATCCACTTGCACATGAAACCTGAAACCAGACACCTTCCTCTATTACAGGTGAGCACACACACTTCCTCCCCTTGCCTGATGAGCTCACCTGAGAAAGCTGAGCAGAAAAGCATCCCAGGGCCTCAATCTCCCTCTGGTCCACGTCCTGGGAAACAGACATCTCTCCTCCCTACACCAGCTACCTGTGACGGACGTCCAGCATCCTCCTGTGGTCAGGCAGAGCGCTGCACCTATCCCTCTTTCCTGGGATGTCATCACAAACCAGACTTTGGTGCACAGTTTTCAGGAAGGACCCTGCAGCAGCAGCAGCAGCAGCAGGCTGCCCAGGTTTGGCCTCAGCCTTGCACATCAGGCCCCAAGCGGAACTAGAGTTTCCTGGAGTCTGGTGTGCTCTGTGGCCTTGGAACCTAATAGCAGGAGCTGAGATTTCAGTTCCAAATGAAAACTGGCCTCTTCCACATAGCACAGGAAAGTGGAGGATTTCTCAGGGGTGTGGCTTTGGAAGAAGTTCTTCTGCTCGTTGAATTCATAGACACCAGCAGAGGGCACCTGCTGCACCTCATCTGAGAAAGCAAGGGGCACCCACGCAGGATCAATAAGGTTGCCTGTGGACTGCTTCCCACCAACCACCCTGCTGAGCCGAGGGCACGAGAACCAAAGAGAAAGTAGCTTTCGTGGTACATCTGCAGCAGTAGGGCTGGCCAGGAAGCAGAGCCCTGTCCCTGGAGCAGGATGGCCTGCCCTCAAGAGTGGTAGTCCACCACCACGGCCTCACAATCTCCCAGATATCTGATCTGACAATGCTTCCAGGCTCAGACCTGCTCACACGATGAGTCATAAGATCCAGAGACTGCTTTCCACCCCGGCTCAATGCTACTCACAGAGAAGCAAACTCCACCCTCAGAAATGTAATCATCATTAGCTCTGGAATTCCCTGAGTTTGTCTACACTGGCCCACCCAGGTGTCCCATCCGATCATTCCTCAAGTGACCTAGGGTTTCAAGCCACTTTCAAGCTGCCCTTATAAAGGCAGGAACTGGTCCGAGTAGAAAGACCAGCCAAGTGACTCTATGTGCTGGAAACTTGGACAACATCCTCCCTGTACACCAACACTTCCAAGTCCAAGCTTCAAACCTTTGTTCACTGTGCTCTGAGGACCGTGTCAGCATGAACACTGCTCTGTCAAATCTCTTATCTCCCATTTCTTCACATCAGAAACCCGGCTCCAGTCACCACTTCCTTTTCCCTTCAGAGAAGTAAGGAACAGGATAAAATAAAACACTACATGTGGGGGCACCTGGGTGTCCCAGTGGGTTAAGCCTCTGCCTTCAGCTCAGGTCATATCTCAGCATCCTGGGATCGAGCCCCGCATCAGGCTCTCTGCTCAGCAGGGAACCTGCTTCCCCCTCTCTCTGCCTACTGCTCTGCCTACTTGTGATGTCTCTCCCTCTGGGTCAAATAAAATCTTTTAAAAAACACACACACGCACAAGATGGCGGAGAAGTAACAGGCTGAGACGACATCAGGTAGCAGGAGAACAACTGGATACCTTGTCAAACCATTGCGAACACCTACAAACCCAACAGGAGATCAAAGAGAAGAAAAGCAACAATTCTGGAAACAGAAAATCGACCACTTTCTGAAAGGAAGGACCTGCGGAGAAGCGAATCCAAAGCACAGGAAGTTAGACCGCGGTGGGAGGGGCCGGTTCCCGGCAAGCGGCGGCGGAACAATGGAGCACAAAATCAGGACTTTTAAAAGTCGGCTCCACTGAGGGACATCGCTCCAGAGGCTTAACCGGGGTGAAGCCCACGCGGGGTCAGCATGGCCCCAGGTCCCGCGGGGTCACAGAAGGATCGGGATGTCTGAGTGTCACAGATCTCGCAGGTATTAGAGCGGGGAAGCCGGCTACAGAGACAGAGCCGACAGTGAGCTCTCAACTCGGGGTTACCTTGGACCGGTCGCAGGCTGGGTGAGCTCGGAGCATGGCTGGAGACCAGAGAGACGGGAGTGATTGAGCGCTTTTCTCTGGGGGCGCACTGAGGAGTGGGGCCCCGGGCTCTCGGCTCCTCCAGGCTGGAGACCGGGAGGCCGCCATCTTTGTCCCCGTCCTCCAGAACTCTACGGAAAGCGTTCAGGGAACAAAAGCTCCTGAAAGCAAACCCGAGCGAATGACTTAGCCCGGCCCCTGATAAGGGCGGTGCAATTCTGCCTCGGGCAAAGACACTTGAGAATCAATACAACAGCCCCCCACCCCAGAAGATCAGCGAGAAATCCAGCCAAGACCAAGTTCACTTACCAAGGAGAACAGCAGAATTCGAGAGGAGGAGAAAGCAAAGCACGGAATTCATGGCTTTCTCCCCATGATTCTTTAGTCTTGCAGTTAATTAATTTTTTTAAATTTTTTTTCTTCTACTATTTTTTTAACTTTTACCCTTTCCTCTTTTAACGTTTTTTAACTAGTTTATCTTAACAGTACCTTTCATTAAGAAAAGATAATCATAATCTTTTTATAAAGATTTTATTTATTTATTTGACAGATAGAGATCACAAGTAGGCAGAGAGAAAGAGGAGGAAGCAGGCTCCCTGCCAAGCAGAGAGCCCAATGCAGGACTCGATCCCAGGACCCTGGGATCATGACCTGAGCCAAAGGCAGAGGCTTTAACCCACTGAGCCACCCAGGCGCCCCAATCATAATCTTTTTGAACCTTTGTTATTATAGTCATATTTTATCCTTCATTGTATCTAACTTTATATTTTTTACACATAGGGTTTTTTCTTCTAAAAAAATTTGGGGTACAACTTCTTCTAATAGATCAAAATATACCCTAAATCTAGCTCCAGGCCTGTTCTAGTCTCCAGCCCAAGCAAATTCTCTCCACTTTCTTTTTCTCTATTCTCCCAACCAACTTACTATATCAACTCCTTTTTTAGAAATTAAAAAAAATTTTTTTTCACCTTTATGGGCATGTTCCATCCCTTCATTGTGTTTACCCTTAAATATGTTCTTCATTCTTTAAAATTTGGGGAGGTAGTTTCTTCTAAGAGACCAAGATACTCCCAAAATTAAATGGGTGACCCTGTTCTAGTCACCAGTCTAATACATATATATTTTTAATCCAGCTTCGAGGCCCCCAACTGGGGACACTCCTGCAGGATCCTGACCGGCTATGACCACCAACCCCAGGGCATGAGGCACAGTGCTGAAGTTGGGGGACTACTCTGAGGTTTGTTGCCACCACACCTGTGCCTGGGGGAACAGGGACCTGGAGGACCCTTCTGCACAATCCTGACAGCCTATTGCCACCATCCATGAGGGACACAGGGAACAATGCTAAAATTAGGAGATGCCTCTGGGGCTGTTTCCACTACACCTGTGCCTGGGGCGGGAGACAGGAACCTGGAGGACGCACCTGCATGATCCTTGCGGGCCATTACCACCATCTCCAAGGGACACAGGGCACAATGTTGAAGTTGGGGGATGGCTCTGAGGCTTGGTGCTGCCACACTTGTGCCTGAACAGGGGGACCCTGCTGAGCTGGAGGTGCTGCTCAAGGTCCATTACCTGCACTGTGTCAGGGACCGGGGTGCAACCCACTGATGTGGGGACTCTGTGTCATCCTGACATGCAGTCTTCCAGGGGAACACAGGAAAACCTGAAATGTCCACAACTCATCCCACAAAACCAGGGGTGAGTGGGCGTCCTAGAGTTCAAGGATCTGGAGGGTATGGCCAATTAACGGATATAGAGCAGAAGGGACTTTCAAGGGAAAAAGGAGCACTCATCTGAGTTCCCAGGATTAGCTCATTCCATGCCCCCTTCCAGTACCCCCACTTCCCACATGGAGCTCAACCTACCACCTGCGTCCCCACCCCGGCCCACAGCGTGTACTCACCCACCAGGGAACCCCCACAGGTCAATCTCTCTTTCCCCTGCCTCACTGCTGTATCCAGGGGCAGCTGGGGGCCCACCCACAGAGAGGTAGCTCCACCCCCACATGGTGACTGGTCAGGGAGGGTGGTGCCCCAAGCCCATTGGTTGCTACACCTGCCTGCATCCAAGCACCAGAACTTATACCGGTGCCTCCCAGTAACTGCAGGTGGTCCTGGAGGCCCTTCCCACCTGTACAGCTGGCTTCAGCTGGCTGGGCCGCACAGGCATTGGCGGAGTTTGGGGAGGGGCCCCCACAAACAGGGCCCCTTCCCCGGATTCCTCTAGCTGCAGACCACCCTCAGAGCCTTGCCCCTTCCCTTCCTGCACCAACACTTCCTGAGTAGTTGTGCCTGGCTCCTGACAAGGTCAGCTGTTCTCAGACCTTCTGAGGCTTGGGCTTCAGGAAATGCAATGGTTTCCCACATTTCCAAGACAATTTTAAGACCCAAATAGTAATGCTCCAAGTGGAAAGAACTTCATTTTCTGGTCTAACCCATGGAGTGGATAGTGCTTCTTAGACCTTCAAAACACCCTTCTAGGATGAGCCCATTTGTGATGGAATATATATTCCCAATTAAAACTCTTCAGAGTGTAGGGATAGAGGAACATTCCTCAATTTCATAAAAAACACCTATGACAAGTCCATGGCACATGTCATTCTCAATGGGGAAAAGCAGAGAGCTTTTCCCTTAAGCTCAGGAACACAACAAAGATGCCCCATTCCTGCCACTATTTTTCAACATAGTACTAGAAGTCCTAGCATCAGCAATCATAAAACAACAAGAAATAGAAAGCATTCAAACTGACAAAAAAAAAAGTCAAACTCTCTCTCTTCACAGATGACATGACACTATATGTAGAAAACCCAGAAGACTCCACCCCCATATTACTAGAACTCATACAGCATTCAGTCATGTGGCAGAATACAAAATCAATGCACAGAAATCAGTTGCTTTTCTATACACTAACAATATAACTGTAGAAAGAGAAATTAGGGCATCAATTCCATTTACAACAGCGCCAGAAAACCATAAGATACCTAGGAATAAACCTAACCAAAGAGGTAAAGGCTATATACTCTAGAAACTACAAAACACTTATGAAAGTAATTGAGGAAGACACAAAGAGATGGAAAAATATTCCATGTTCATGGGATGGAAAAATAAACATTGTTAAAATATCTATGCTGCCCAGGGCAATCTACACGTTCAATGTCATTCCTAGCAAAATACCATTGGCATTTTTCAAAGAGCTGGAACAAACAGGAACCAGAAAAGACTCCACATAACAAGGGAAAGGTTGAAAAAAGAAAACCAAAGCTGGGATCATCACATCACGAAGCCCGACTTCAAGCTGTATTACAAAGCCGTGAGCATCAAGACAGCATGGTATTGGCACAAAAACAGACATAGAAATCTATGGGACAGACTAGAGAACCCAAAAATGGATCCTCAACTCTATGGTCAACCCATCTTTAGCAAATCAGGAATGAATATCCAGTGGAAAAAGAACAGTCTCTTAAACAAACGGTGTTGGGAAAATTGGACATCCACATGCAGAAGAATGAAACTGGACCATTCTTTTACACCATACACAAAGATAAACTCAAAATGGATGAAAGACCACAATGTGAGACAGAAATCTATCAAAATCCTAGAGGAGAACATAGGCAGTAACCTCTTTGATCTCAGCCACAGCAACTTCTTTAAAGACACGTCTCTAGGGACACCTGGGTGGCTCAGTCATTAAACGTCTGCCTTCAGCTCAGGTCACGATCCCAGATTCCTGGGATCAAGCCCCACATCAGATTCCCTGTTCAGCAGGAGGCCTGCTTCTCCCTTTCCCACTCCCCTTGCTTGTGTTCCCTCTCTCCCTGTGTCTTTCTTTGTCTGATAAATAAATAAAAATCTTAAAAAGAAAAAGACATGTCTCTAAAGTCAAGAGAAACAAAAAAAGAAATAAATTTTGGGGACATCATCAAGATGAAAAGCTTCTGCACAACAAAGGAAACAGTCAACAAAACTAAGAGACAACCCATGGAATGGGAGAAGATATTTGCAAATGGCATTACAGATAAAGGGCTCATATCCAAGATCTATAAAGAACTTATCAAACTCAACACCCAAAAAAAAAAAAAACAAATAATGAAGTCAAGAAATGGACAGAAGACATGAACAGACACTTCTCCAAAGAAGACATACAAATGGCCAAAAGACACATGAAAAAGTGCTCCACATCACTAGCCATCAGGGAAATTCAAATCAAAACCACAATGAGATGCCACCACATTCTAACACCAGTTAGAATGACAAGAATTAACAAGACAGGAAACAACAAATATTGGCAAGAGTGTGGAGAAAGGGGAGCCCTCTTACACTCCTGGTGGGAGTGTCAGCTGGTACAGCCACCTTGGAAAACAGTATGGAGGTACCTCAGACATTAAAAACAGAGCTACCCTACAACCGACCAATTGCACTACTGGGTATTTACCTGAAACATACAGATGTAATGAAAAGAAGGGACATGTGCACCCCACTATTCATAGCAGCGATGTCCACAATAACCAAACTGTGGAAGGAGTCGAGATGCCCTTCAACAGATGAACGGATAAAGAATATATGGTCCATATATACGATGGAATATCACCCCGCCATCAGAAAGGATGAATACCCACCATTTGCATCAACATGGGTAGAACTGGAGGGGATTGAGTCACAGAACTGGAGTGAAGTAAGTCAACCAGAGAAAGACAATTATCATACAGTTTTACTCATACGAGGAATGTAAGGAATAACATGGAGGACCATAGGGGAAGGGAGGGAAAACTGAGTGGGAAGAAATCAGAGAGGGAGACAAACATGAGAGACTCTGGATTCTGGAAACCAAACAGAGGCTTACAGAAGGTAGGGGAATGGGGTACCACGGTGATGAGTATTAAGAAGGGCATGTCGGGGCGCCTGGGTGGCTCAGTGGGTTAAAGCCTCTGCCTTCGGCTCAGGTCATGATCCCAGGGTCCTGGGATCGAGCCCCGCATCGGGCTCTCTGCTCAGCGGGGAGCCTGCTTCCTCCTATCTCTCTGCCTGCCTCTCAGTGATCTGAGTGTGATCTCAGTCTGTCAAATAAATAAAATCTTTAAAAAAATGTTTTTAAAAAAAAAAAAGAAGAAGGGCATGTGTTGTGATGAGCACTGGGTGTTATACACAACTAATGAATCATTGAAAACTACATTGAAATCTAATGTACTATATGTGGCTAACTGAGCATAATAAATAAATAAATGTGCTTTCTACATGAAAAACAAATAACAATGGGAACAGAAGTTCAGATTGTAAGATGAAATGTTCTCAAGATCTGTTTCACAGCAGTGTAAACACACTTAACACTGCCAACTTTATACTGAAAATGTTTAAAATGGCAAAATAAATGTTCAATTCTTTATAATTTTTTAAAAGTACATTCTGTATGATTCCATTTTTATATTTTACTCATTTATTTTAGAGAGAGAGTGTGTGGCATGAGAGTGGTGGGACAGGCAGGAGGGGGAAGAGAGAATCATGAACCCAAACTGCACTGAATACACACCCTACACTGGGCTCGATCCCACATCCTGAGCCAAAATCAAGACTCCGTGGCTTAACTGAGCCACCATCCACCTCCATAGGCACTGGCGTTGTTTACTCCACTGCTATCTCCACCACCGCTGTGTTGAATTCTGTTGAAAATACATCTATGAGGGGCACCTGGGTGGCTCAGTGGGTTAAAGCCTCTGCCTTCAGCTCAGGTCATGGTCCCAGAGTCCTGGGATCAAGCCCCATATCGGGCTTTCTGCTCAGCAGGGAGCCTAATTCTCCCCCACCTGCCCTGCCCCTCTACCTACTTGTGATCTGTCTATCAAATAAATAAATTAATCTTTTAAAAAATACATCTATGAAAAACTGTGCCAGAGCTTCCAGGGGTGAGTCGGAGTATAAGCACTGCCAGGTGATGGGTGCACCTGTGGCCTAGGAAAGGTGCTGCTCACCATTCTCCCAGACAAGGGTGTCCATCACCCTTCTCTCCAGGGGAACTGCAGGAGACCCCCTGTCCTCAGGCACCTGAGGTCCACCTGACCCAGGAATTCACCTTCTCTAGCAGAGGACAGATGGGGCTTCCTTCTCTGGCTAAGAATATAAACCTTTATCCTGCTAAAGGAGAGCTCTGCTGGGACTCCTGGCCTGGTAAGGAAGCTGTGCCCACTGTGTAAGTGACAGAGCCAGTGCAATTGGACATGGAGGGAATGAGTGCCTTAAATCAGCCTTGTGTGGGGCAGTGTGGGAGCAGCAGCCCCTGCTTCTTGGGTAGCAGTGATGTGTGCAAAAGGAGGGAGGCAGGTGTGGAGCCTTCTAAGCCATACCACAGTCTCACCCTTAGTCCTGAAACCAGCAGGAAGAGAGCGCTAAGACAGAGACTTCAGAGGGATTCCCATCCAGGGTAAAGGGGCCCACTGGAGGGCACTGAAGCTGCCAGCCCCGCTGACCACAGGCCATTGGCACAGGATCACCCTGGTACTTCCTTAGCATGTTGTTCGTGTGTGGATAGTGATTGACCCACTGGTGCACTTCCAGAGTCAGACTAGAAAACTTCCAGTGCCTGCTCATGGGTCAGAGGACCCCACGCCCAGAGAAGCAGAGGATATCCCTCTTTCTCCAGAAGAGAAGGCAGCCTCCACTCTGGGGCAGGACCCGGTCCAGGCATATGTTCTTTCTGAAGCTCCCACTTTCAGTGGGCATTGCTGCACCTGAGAAAGGCCCCCTCAGCCCCAGAGTCAGAAGCCGTAAGGGGCTGTCTCCCATTCTGGCCCAGGACCATGACTAGAAACAATCCTGTCTTTGAGATGTTCTTCAGGAGCCAGAGAAAGGACTGGTCCCTCCCCCTTCCCAAGTCCAGGACGCCCAGGACCCTGCGAGAGCTCTTCATTCAAGGAGTCAGGAGAGCGTGTGTGTCTTGTCAGCCTAGCAAGTGAAAGAACCAAACCCCAGTTCTCAGGTTCTAACAGAAGCAGAATTTCAATGTACTGCTTGGGAGCAGCCACCTCCCCTCTTACATGGCCTTGGGGAACCCCAGGGAAAGTCTTCCTTGCTCTCCTGCCCTCAGAGTGAGGAGATGACCCGTGTTCCAGGGTTCCACCCTGTCCCACTGATGAGGAAGAGCCACACATAGGGACCTGGTGTCAGGAGTGTGGTCTCCAAGGGGCTTGACAGCTGCGTAGAAGGGCTGAATGGCTTTGGGAGGAGGGGTGCTCACTGGCAACACGGTGCACCATCCCCTGCAGCACTCTGCAATCCAGACTCTGTGCCCACAATAGGTCAATCACCAGCATCCCATATGTTCCTGCCACGGGAGTGATTGATCATTCGGGATCACTGCATTGCACAGAGGCAGAGAGTGAGGCCCAGAGAGGGGAGGCAAATGATTCCAGTCACAGGGCTGCTCAGCAGAGGGGCTGGAAGGCCAGCCCTCCCGAGCCACCATTAGCCCAGCCAGGGATTCCCTGAGCCCAGGGCGAGCTCTCCCCTGCCTGCCCAGCCACACACTGGCTCCTGAGCTGGATGATGGGCTGTTCTTGGCTCTGAGGGTGTTGCTGACCAACTAGGAGAGGGAGTCCAACTGGCAGGACAGGCTGTAGCTATAGGACAGAGTGACAGTCTGAGCTAGCACAAGCCACACTCTGGTTTCCCTCCCAGAGCCTGCCTGGGAGCTGGAGTATGGGTGCCCTAGGGGCCAGCACACAACAGGGTCTGTGCAGACCAGGGAGCCATGGCCCCCAGGGAGAGTCCATTCTGCCCTCTCCCTTCTCCTGTGCCACATAACCTCTCCTCACTGTGGGACTCCAGGACCTAAAATCAGGCCCCATAGGGCTGGTTCGGCTCCAACATGTAATGAGTTTAAAGCCTCCTGGAGCAGCAGAATTTCCTGGGGCTGGAGGGAGGTCTGGCTGCAGACGAGGACTGGGCTGGGGGAAATGCGGGCCTCATGGAAGGTGACGGAGGGGGCAGGCGCCGAGTCCTGGGGCCACGGCTCATGTCTAAAAAGGGCTGAAATCCATGCGCGTCCACAGGGTCCCTCATTACGGTAACAACACCCTCACACTTGGGCATCCTGGTGGTGACCCCTCCTGCCTGCCGTCCTTCCCACCCCTCTGTCTCTAGCCAGGGCTGAATCCAGGGACAGGCTAGAGCTCTGTCCCAGGGCACAGCCAGGAAGACAAGCAGAAGGAGGAGAGGAGAACTGGAAGGGGCCCACTGATCTCCCTGCCCTGACTTGGCCTCCACTGATGTCGCCAAGTCCTCGTGCTCAACCCCGCATTTAGCTGGACCCTGTAATGGAGTCTGAAATCCACACCAGCTGGGTGGGGGGAATTCAGTGACTTTCGCATCCCCAGATGTCCAACCCACCTGGCCTTGCACCCTGAGCCTTGCTTCCCAGGACAGGCACGGTTCCGGTGCTCAGCAGACTTAGGGGCCAAAGAGGACTTGGCAGTGGTGAGGGAACATGGGGGACCAGTCGGGGACAGCGCCATGGTGGGTACGCATCCACCACAAGGCTGGGTCAGGGGACAGGTGCTGTGTGCAGGTCTCCTGTGCACACCTGGCCCTCTCGGAATGGACGTCTGTGTGTCTGATGCACCTTTCCTCCACCTTCACCTACCCCTGGAGGAACAGCCAGGTTCAAGCATTTCCATGTCCAACCCTCAGGGACAGTTGGGAACCTGGGCTCAAGAGAGGCAGCGACTGGCCCAGGACAAAAATCGGGTACAGAGTCCAAGGAGCAGAGCTTCCCTCCAGTAATAGGCAATTCCTGACCCTCCCATGAGGTTTGCTTTGAGGGTGAGAGCTCCTCAGATCCTTGGGGAGAGCTACCCACCCCATCCCATGTAGGGACATGACCTCGGGCATCCCCAGACATCTAGAGGCATATGTGTTTGAGTGTGCGTGTGTGTGTGTGTGCACATGCACACATACACACACACGCACACACCCCCACTCTGCCCAGCTAGGGGTCAGAGGGGGAGACACCCTGGGAAAATGGTGGGTAACAAGGGGGAAAGAAGTAAGAGGTTGGAGACAGCTGGGCCATGGGGTCAGGGGCATCAGGGTTCCTGGCAACGACCGAGATCCAAAGCATGGGGAGGGGAGACAGGACAGGCTGATGGTCAAGGGGTCCCCAAGGGGCCCAGGTGCTTTGCCAGGGCACTGGGTGGGGACAGGGTCTGGGGCCTGGTGTCCATCACCACCCTGGACTACTGGAAGTAGGAAGAGGTACCCCCCAGTGTGGACAGGGCTACAACACCGAAGGCCTCCCCTTCCTCTTCTATCAGTGGGGCCATAGAGACAGGGTATCCCTAGTCTCCCACAGGCTTGTAGAAGAGCCTGTTGGCCTTGGATCTCTATCCCTGACCCACTGTGCTCCCAGTCTTGGGAAAATGCTTTGGACTCCCTCGAGGTTCTTCTGAGCAGAAGACAGCCTGGGGGCTTGGGGGGCTGACCTTGTGGGCTTGCAGAATGTGGCAGAGCACTAGACCCCTGGTCTGGGGACCCAGGTCAGGACCCTCCTTGTTGCAGCCTCAGGGTCCCCATTGGGAAGAGGTTCCAGAGTCAGAGCTCTGCTCGGGGTGAGAAGGCCTTACTTAGCAAGGAACCGAGCACCAGCCCAGGAGAGGGAAACAGGGACAAGGGAGACTTCGGAGGTTTCTCCCCTCAGCCCTGGAGCCCACAGATCCTGCTCCTGGGAGACACCCACGAACAGAGACAGACGCAGGCACAGAGACAAAGACAAAGAGAGAGACAGACACTGAACCCAGGAGAGAGGGAACCAGGAGAAGTCCCAGACTTTCCTCCATCGGCTGGGAAATGGCAGCCAAACATTGTGTCCCCTTCTCAGTCCCACGGGCCATCCTCCCTGGGAGGACGGATTCGGGAATGCCCGGGGTCCCCTGTGGGGGCTGGCCAGCACATGGGCGCAGATGAGGCCCTTGGACCTCAACCTAATGGGAGCCCCAGGAAGCCTGTGTCACCAAGGTCAGAAGCCATGCACTGCAACCTTGCCACGGGGGATGGGACACAGGCAGGAGGAGGGTGGCTTTGCCTGGATCCCAGAGCAGATCCAGGCCCCTCTGGGCTGTGTTCTATGCCCCCGCCCAGCCCCTAGCTCACCGTGCCCAGCCAAGTGTGTGCACCAGCCTCCTGGGAGAGTGGGGATGGAACGTATGCAGGGGTCCTACCCCTGATGGCATCCCTAGAAGGAGAAGCCAGGACACCCCCAGTGTGCAGACGGGGAGACTGGGGAGGCCCTGAGAGCCACAGGGTGTGTGCAGGCTCACAGACCTGGGCAGGAGCAGGAGCCCAGTCTGAACCCAGCTCTGGGCCCTCCCAGCGGGGACAACTGCTGCACCCAGGCCTCCCAGGGGCTGTGGGGAGGCTGTGTGGGGGTCACTGGATGGACAGGGCATGGGGTGGAGGGGGAGCCTTGACCAGCTGGGGGAGGGGCGCCCTCAGGGAGCTCTGGTGGGAGCAGGAAGTCGGGTAAGGAGCCCCCAGGCAGTGGTGACCTCACTTCCCTGACGACAGAGCCCAACGGACTTGGAACCCACGTATCCAGGCACCCACGTTCCAGAGAAAAACCCCCTGCCCAGCTCATTTCTGGGCAGATCCTGAAGGAAGCGACATGTTCTGCTGCTGCCTACCGAAGCCCAGAAGATGCAGGCAGAGGAGAGCTCGCCCGCCAAATACGTCCCCTCACTGGGCAGGTCGTGTCAGGCTTCCCCGACGACTCTGGCCCTTTGGCAAAAAGAATCAAAAGGTGACACCAGAAGGCTCAGAGTCAGACAGCCCCACACCTTCTGACCGACACGTGTAGGCCTAGGTCTCCTCCCCGTGTGTGTGTGTGTGTGTGTGTGTGTGTGTGTGTGTGTGTAAAGAGAGCTAATCGGGGATGGAGATGCCCCGAGCAAGAGCAGGCTGATGAGGGGTCAGATGCCTGGTGGGCAGGTCATGTTCACACCCCAGGTTAAGGCTGGCTAGGTGGGACGGAGTGTGGGGGCTGCACCCTTCTGCCCAGGGTTGATCCTGAGACCCTCCAGGGATGGGTCACTGACCCAGGTGCGGGGCTGTGCACGCTCAGGTCTGCGTGGAATCTGGGAGAAGCAGGGGCACTGGGCAGGAGCACGGTGGGTACGGCCAGGCAGGGCTCTGATGCCTCTTGCACACTCCCCGTCTCTGCCTTGGCAGGCCACGGATGAACTAGGAAGGAGGCGGGAAGACACGTATTCCTCCCCGACCCCGGAGTCCCCGGTCGTGGGAAGGCCCCCGCTACCTCCCAGACCACTGCCCGCGGTACTCCACTGGATTGTGGTCCTGGACACAGAGCCCACGGAGGCCAAGTCCGAGGGTGAGAAGCCTGGGGTGGGGTGCCTGTGGCTGTGTGGGGAGGGGTCGGTGCTGGGCCCCACAGGGAGAAGCCCCCACAGGCTGGTGTGGGGCCAGGAGCCTCGACTTGGCTCGGAGCACCCAGGGGGTGGACTGCAGTCGGGGAGACGTCCCCGGGAGGGTTCCTTCATGGCTGCGGCTTCTCCGGGAGGCCCCGGGCTGTGCTCTGTCTCTGTAAAGCCACAGGGAGAGGCAGGCCCGTGGGTGACCTTCTCTCCTCTCCCAGCTTCTCCAGCCAAGGAGCTAGACCCACTCCCAACTTCAGCAACTCGGGAGGGGCAGATGGCGTCTGGAGTCACTTCGGCAGGAGACCGGGAACCCACAGGTGCCCGGGTGCCTGCCCACGGAGATGCTGATGCTGTCCAGGGAGAGCTGGCTCCTGCTCCTGCCCCTGCCCCTACCAGAGCGACTCCCACTTCCCCTGCCCCTGCCTGTGCTCCTGTTCTGGCCCTTGACCCAGAACCTCCCTTGGTCCCACCCCTTCCCCGACCCCTCCCTGGGCCCCTGTTCCTGGCCCAGACCCAGCTCCTGCCCTTGACCTCGCCCAGGCCATCACCCCTGCCCTTGCCCCAGCTCCTGCCCCTTCCCCTGCCCCTGCCCCTATCCCTTCTCCTTTCCCTGCCAGGGCCACTGCCCCGGCCCCTGCCCCTGCACCTGTCCCAGACCCAAGTCCTTCACCTGTTCCTGCCCCTTGCCTTGCCCCTTCTTGTGCCCCTGCCAGGACGGCCTCCCCTTCCCCTGCCTCTGCCCCTGTTCCTGCCCCAGGCCGAAATCCTGTCCTTGACCCTGCACAGGCCATCACCTCTGCACTTGCCCCAGCTCCTGCCCCTGCCCCTTCCCCGGCCCCTATCCCTTCACCTCTCCCTGCCAGGGCCACTGCCCCGGCACCTGCCCCTGCACCTGCCCCAGACCCAGGTCCTAACCCTGTTCCTGCCCTTTCCCTTGCCCCTTCTTGTGCCCCTGCCAGGACGGCCTCCCTTTCCCCTGCCTGTGCCCCTGTTCCTGCCCCAGACTCAGCTCCTGCCCTTGACCCTACACCGGCCATCACCCCTGCACTTGCCCCAGCTCCTGCCCATGCCCCCTTCCCCTGCTCCTAACCCTTCCCCTTTCCCTGAGAGGGCCACGGCCCCTGCACCTGCCCCGGCTCGTGCCCCAGACCCAGGTCCTGCCCCTGCACCTGCCCCTACACCTGCCCCAGACCCAAGTCTTAACCCTGTTCTTGCCCCCGACCCTGACCCTGACTCTGTCCCTGACCCTGACCCTGACCCTGACCCTGCCTCTGCCCCTGCCAGGAAGGCCTCCACTTTCCCTGCCGGTGCCCCTGTTCCTGCCCCAGACCCAGCTCCTGCCCTTGACCCTGGACCAATCATCACCAAGGCACTTGCCTCAGTTCCTGCTCCTGCCCCTGCCCCTGCCCCTGTGTCTGCCCCTGCCCCTGTCCTTTCTCTTTTCCCTGCCAGGGCCACTGCCCCTGCACCTCCCCCAGACCCAGGTCCTACCCCTGGTCTTGCCCCTGGCGCTGCCCCTGCCCCTGGTCTTGCCCCTGGCGCTGCCCCTGCCCCTGCCAGGAAGGCCTCCACTTTCCCTGCCTGTGCCCCTGTTCCTACCCCAGACCCAGCCCCTGCCCCTGCGTCCTCCCCTTCAACTGCCGCCATCCCTTCCCCTGGCCCTGCCAGGACCACTGCCCCTTCCTCTGGCCCTGCCTAGGCCCCTGTTCCCGCCCCAGACCCAGTCCCTCTCATTTGCTCCTGCTCCTTTCCCTGCCCTTGCCTGTGCTCCTGTTCCTGCCTCTGACGCAGCTCCTGCTCTGGATCCTGCACTGGCCACTACTGCTGACCCTGTCCCCTCCCCTAGCCCAACCCCTGCCCCAACACCTTCTCCTGCGGGACTCCCAGACCCGCATCCAGAGCCCACGACTCTGCGGGGAGATCTCCCCAGAAAAATGCCATCAGTTCCATCCCCTGACCCCGACATCCCCCCAGAATCTCTCATCCCCTCCCCTTGTGTTCTTCCTCCCCTGTACGGAGTCACCGTTCTCGTCGCCGTCCATCTCCTGTATGCCGTGTATTATTTATTCTAAATAAAAGTTCTTGTTTTCCCTTGAACACGTCATGAGCATGAAGAGCATTCCCAACACTGTGCCACCACGCCCCAGAACATCATTGCAGGCTATCTCCTTCCCCAAAGGAGGAGACCCTGAGCCCAAGCCCTCCTGCCCATTGTTCCCCCCAGCCTGGCCCCTCGCAAGCCCTAAGCTGCTTTCTCTTTCTGTTCCTGCACGTGTTCTGGAGGTTTCTGGAAGTGGAATCCCTCAATAGGTGCCTTTGTGTCTGCACCTATTTTCAAAGGGCCCTTGTTTGGGGTTTGGTTTGGTTTGGTTTGGTTTTTGTTTCTTCTCTCTGTTTGACATAGAATTTCCCTTCTTGGTTGTTGAGACGCCCAATGGATTATAGAGGAGAGGTCATCCTAGGGACCCCTTTAGGAATTCTGGGCACAATCTCGGGGCCAAGGCCCCTGTTCCTGCTGGGACACCACAGTCGGTCCCCAGACAGGACACGGCTGTTTCCTCCTGTGGCCCACAGAGAAACCAGGGAAATGCAGAAAGCTGGGAGACACACCGCAGAGGGCAAAAGCATCGCTCACCACCCTAGGCCAGAGAAAGGTCTCCCATGGGTCTGCTCCAATCCATGCTCCAAGTCACTGGGTCCCACAGGGACAGAGACTAGACACGTGCAAGTTCAAGGGGGAGGAGAGGCACACAGGCACTATGTGTCAGGAGATGCAGGAGCTCCCGGGGAAGGACTCAGGCAAAGGAAACCCTGGGGAGGCAGTGCTGGTCACCCACAGACTGGCACGTGTCTGGTCTGGGGACCAGCAGCCCTGGGGAGAACGTGAGGAAGCAGAGGTCCAATGCTGGGCCCCTGGAGAGAAGGCGGACAGGCACCCCTGTCTGAGACAGCAGTGAGCGGCACCCATCCCAGGCCACAGGTCCACCTATCACCTAGGAGGGCTCAGCCTGGGACTCACCCCCAGAAACTCTGGCTCGGTTGGCCACGGATGTGTTTTCAGTAGTATTGGGCACAGCAGTGGTGGAGACAGCAGGGAATGGAGCACTGTTCATGCCCAAGGAGATGGAGGGCATCCTCATCCCACTCCTCATGACACAATGTCCTGGGGCTCCTTTCTCAGTGTTGTCTGGGGCACAGGATCGCGGCAGGCCCTCCTGAACCCCACTCCTGCCACCCTACTCCTGGGGACATTCATAACAGTTTAAGGAGGACGTAGAGAGGATCCAGGATGACAGAGGAAGGTCAGCACTGGGAGGACAGATGGACCAGCCCCGAGACACCATTCAGGGCCTAATCTTAACCCGAATCAGAACCCTAATACTAAGCCGAATCTGAACCGGAACCCGAACCCTAACCCATAACCCTAACACCGAACCTCAATGCGAACCTAAACCCTAACCTCAAATCCTAAACCTGAACCCAAACCCGAACCCCAACCCTAACACTAACGCCTAACCCTGACCCGGACCCTGACTGTGAGCCTGACCCTAACCCTAACCATACCCTGAAGCTGACCCAGACCCTAACCAAGAAACAAACCCTGACCCTAACACTGACCCTGACCCTGACGGTGAGCCTCACCGTCACCCAGACCGTAACACCTATGACGCTGACCCTAAACCTAACCCTGACCCTGACCCTAACACGGACCCTGACCCTAAACCTAACCCTGATTCTCAACCTAACCCTAAACCCTACACTAACGCTAACCCTGACTCTAACCCTGTCTAACCCTACCCTAACCCCAACCCTAACACTAACCCAAACCCTAACCCCAAGCCCTAACCCTGACCCTAACCCTGACCCTGAACCTAACCCTAACCCTGACCCTGACCCTAAACTGAAACCTACACTGAACCCTGACTCTGACCAAAAACCTAACCCTGGCCCTGACCAGAACACTGACTCTGACCCTGACCCAGTCCCTAAACCTAACCCTGAGCTGAACCCTAACCCTGGTCCTAACCCTGATCCTGACCCTAACCCTGACCCTAACCCTAAAACATATAATAACCCTGACCCTGGCCTTAACCCTAAAACTAAACCTAACCTTAACCCTAACCCTAAAACTTACCCTAACCCTGACCCTGGCCCTGACCCTAAAACTAACACTGACCCTGACCCAAACCCTGACGGTAACACTGACCACGACCCTGACCCTAACCCTGACCCTGACCCTAAACCTAACCCTGATTCTAACCCTAACCCCAACCCCAAACCCTAACCCTAACCCTGACCCTGACCCGAACCCTAACCCTAAAACTTACCCTAACCCTGACCCTGGCCCTGACCCTAACACTAAACCTAACCTTAACACTAACCCTAACCCTAACCCTAACCCCTAACCCTAGCCCTAACCCCTAACCCGAACCCTAACCCTAACCTTAACCCTAACCCTCTCTCTCTGCTTGCCTCTCTGTCTACTTGTAATCTATCTGTCACATAAATAAATAAAATCTTAAAAAAAAAAAAAAGAAACTCTAAATCCTACAAAACAAACTGAGGCTAGGGATAGGGTGGCTTGGTTATGGACATTGGAGAGGGTATGTGAAATGGCAGGTGCTGTGAATTGTATAAGCCTGTTGATTCACAGACCTGGAACCCTGGAGCAAATAATACATTATATGTTAATTTTTTAAAAAAAGAAAACTGAAAAGACTCTACCCCAAAATTGCTATAACTGTTACAGGAATTCAACAAAGCCACAAGATATAAAATCAATACATTTCTATACACTAACAATGAAACAGGAGAATGAGCAATCAAGGAATCAATCCCATTTACAATTGTATGAAAAACCATAAGATACCTCAGAATAAAATGAACCAAACAGGTAAAAGAACTGTGCTCTCAAAACCAAAAAGCACTTAAGAACAAAACTGAGAAAGGAACAAAGAAATGGAAAAACATTTCATGGTCTTGGACTGGAAGAAAAAATATTGTTAAATTGTCTATACTACCCAAAGCAATCTACACATTCAAAGCAATCCCTATCAAAATACCATCAGCACCAAACTATGGAAAGAACCTAGATGTCCATCAACAGATGAATGGATCAAGAAGATGTGGTATATATACACAATGGAATACTATGCAGCCATCAAAAGAAATGAAATCTTGCCATTTGCGACAATGTGGATGGAACTAGAGCGTATCATGCTTAGCGAAATAAGTCAAGCGGAGAAAGACAACTATCATATGATCTCCCTGATATGAGGAAGTGGTGATGCAACATGGGGGCTTAAGTGGGTAGAAGAAGAATCAATGAAACAAGATGGGATCGGGAGGGAGACAAACCATAAGTGACTCTTAATCTCACAAAACAAACTGAGGGTTGCTGGGGGGAGGGGGGTTTGGGAGAAGGGGGTGGGATTATGGACATTGGGGAGGGTATGTGCTTTGGTGAGTGCTGTGAAGTATGTAAACCTGGTGATTCACAGACCTGTACCCCTGGGGATAAAAATATATGTTTATTTAAAAAAAATTAAAAAAAAATACCATCAGCATTTCTCAAAGAGCTGGGAAAAAATCCTAAAATTTGTATGGAACCCAAAAAGACCCTGAATAGCCAAAGAAATGCTGAGAAAGAAATACAAAGCTGAAGGCATCACAGTCCCAGACATCAAGCAATATTACAAAGCTGCAGTCAAGACAGTATGGTACTGGCACAAAAACAGAAACATATATCAATGGAACAGAATAGAAAACCCAGAAATGTATTCTCAGCTCATGGTCAATTAATCTCCAACAAAGCAGGAAAGAATATCCAAGAGGAGGGGTGAGGGGGGGAAACAAGTCTCTTTAGCAAATTCTGTTGGGAAACCTGGACAGCCACATGTAGAAGAATGAAACTGGACCACAAAAATAAACTAAAAATGGATGAAAGACCTAAACGTGTGATAGGAATCTATCAAGATCCTAGAGGAGAACACAGGCAGTAACCTATTTGATGATGGCTGAAAAACTTCTTCTTAGGCATGTTTGCAGAGGCAAGGGAAACAAAAGTAAAAATGAACTATTGGGATTTCACCAGGGTAAAAATTTCTGCACAGCAAAGGAAACAAACAACCAGACTGGAAGACAACCTACAGAATGGGAAAAGATATTCACAAATGACATATCAGATAAAGGTCTAGTATTCAAAATCTATAAAGAACTTATCAGACTCAACACCCAAAAAACCAAAAAGTCCAGTCAAGAAATTGGCAGAACACATGGATAGACACTTTTCCAAAGAAAATACAAATGGCTTAGAGACTCATGAAAAAAATGTTCAACATCACTCATCACCATGGAACTATAAAAACAAAACCACAATGAGATATTACTTCACACCTGTCAGGAGGTCTAAAATTAACACCTCAGGAAACAACAGATGTCGGTGAAGATGCAGAGAAAAAGGAACCCTCTTACACCGTTGGTGGGAATGCAAACTGGTATAGCTACTCTGGAAGGTTCCTCAAAAAGTTAAAAATAGAGCTACCCTATGACTCGGGAATTGCACCATCAAGTATTTATTCAAAGAATAGAAAAATTATGACTCAAAGAGGCATGTGCTCCCCAATGTTTATAGCAGGAATGTCCACAATTGCCAAAATATTGAAAAAGCCTAGATGGTCATCAACTGACAAATGGATAAAGAAGTGGTGTGTGTGTGTGTGTGTGTGTGTGTGTGTGTGTGTGTGTGTGATGGAATATTACTCAGTCATCAAAAAAATGAAATTTTGCCATTTGCAATGATGTGGATGGAACCAGGGGGTATTATATTAAGCTAAATAAGTCTGTAAGAGAAAGAAAAATACCATATAATTTCACTCATATGTGGAACTTAAGAAACAAAGCAGATGAACATAGGTGAAGGGAAGGAAAAATAAAATAAGATAGAGAGGCAAATAAAAGAGACCCTTATTTATAGGGAACAAATTGAGAATTCTTAGATGGGAAGTGTGGTGAAGAAATAGTAATTGGGTGATGGACATTAATGAGGGCACTTGATAGAATGAAATCTTGTGTTATATATAACTAATGAATCACTAAACTCTACCCTGAAAAAAATAATACACACTAACTTTAATTAACTTTAATTAAACTTTTAATTGACCTTTTACAAGGTCAATTAGATTAGGCACTTATTTCCTGTGGGTTTATTTTTTTTAAGACTTTATTCATTTATTTGACAGCAGAGATCACAAGCAGGTAGAGAGGCAGGCAGAGAGAGAGGAAGGGAAGCAGGCTTCCCCCTGAGCAGAGAGCCCCATGAGGGACTCGATCCCAGGACCCTGGGATCATGACCTGAGCTGAAGGCAGAGGCTTTAACCCACTGAGCCACCCAGGCGCCCCTTTCCTATGAGTTTAAATAGGTTTATCTTCGGGACGCCTGGGTGGCTCAGTTGGTTAAGCAGCTGCCTTCGGCTCAGGTCATGATCCCAGCGTCCCGGGATCGAGTCCCACATCGGGCTCCTTGCTCAGCAGGGAGACTGCTTCTCCCTCTGCCTCTGCCTGCCGTTCTGTCTGCCTGTGCTCGCTCTCTCCCTCTCTCTCTCTCTGATAAATAAATAAAATATTTAAAAAAAAAAAAATAAAAATAAATAGGTTTATCTTCTATAATAAAGTTTGATTTTAGAGCTCCTTAATGGCATAACCATGGCATAGTATTAAAATGGTCATTTATAAAAGTGTTTTCAAATAATTTCAAATCTCATAAAACTTGCAATATCTAATATCCCTTCATTCAGTGGTTAATGATGCACATTTGGTTCTTCACAGAAAATTCTCCAATGTATTTTTCCCAGTTTAGTTACAATTTAATTCAATGATAGTATACAACTCACACATCAGGCTAACAACAATGTTGAAAATCTAATCCACAAACACACTTCAATACAAGTATTACCAAGTACAACAACTACATAAAAATATGAATCTTCCTTCATCCTGATTATGAGACTATTCCTTATTTTCATAACCTTGATAAATTTCAGGAGTTCAAATTTCTTCAACCTCATCAGGCAGTTTCAGGCATCATTGTACTCCTGATTTTAGAGGAAAAGTTTGCAGTGTTTTACCATTGATTATAATGTGAACTGTGACTTTGTTGTATGTGGCCTTTATTATGCTGAGGTATTCTACTTCTCTACACAATTTTTTGGTGGTTTTATTATGAAAGAATTTCATATTTTGTCAAATTTATTTTTGCATCTACTGAGATGATATGACTTTATCTTTAATTCTATTAATGTGATATATCATATTTATTGATTTATATGTTTTGAACCATACTAGCCCCTCAGGAATAAATGCTACTTGGTTATGGTGTATAATCTTTTTAACATTTTTTAAATTTGGTTTCTTAATATTTTCTGAGAATTTTTGTACCTATATTCATCAAGAATATTGGTCTAAAGATTTTTTTTTTACTTCTAGAGTCCATATCTGGATTAATAACAGTGTAATGTTGGCCTCAGAGAAAGAGTTTGAAAGTGCTTCTATTCTTAAATTTTTTGTAAGGGTTTGAGAAGTTCTTCATTAAACATTTGGTAAAATTCACCAGCTGTTTAGTTCCTGGGTTTCTGTACAATTGGTGTTTTCAGAATATTATAGTACACCTTATAGTGGTGTACTAAGTGGAGCATGGTGTAGTGAAGACCTACATTTACTGAAATAAAATATTAAAAAATATTATTTTTTTAAAGATTTTATTTATTTATTTATTTGAGAGAGAATGAGTGAGAAAGAGCATGAGAGAGGAGAAGGTCAGAGGGAGAAGCAGACTCCCCAAGGAGCTGGGAGCCCGATGTGGGACTCGATTCTGGAAGTCCGGGATCATGACCTGAGCCGAAGGCAGTTGCTTAACCAACTGAGCCACACAGGTGCCCTTAAACATTATTTTTAAAACATCTTTCATATTGGGGCACCTGGGTGCCTCAGTGGATTAAAGCCTCTGCCTTATGCTCAGGTCATGATCCCAGGGTCCTAGGATCGAGTCCCACATTAGGCTCTCTGCTCAGGGGTGAGCCTGCTTCCCCCCTCTCACTCTGCCTGCCTCTCTGACTACTTGTGATCTCTCTCTGTCAAATAAATAAATAAAATCTTTTTTAAAATCTTTCATATTAATGCCTTTACAGAGTGTGTTACATGCCACATTCATGAAGACCATATTTTTTTACTGAAATCATACTGCTTTTATGTTATCATATATTCTCACTCTTAGAAAACTACTTTAAACTTTGAAACAATCCATGTAACATACACCATAGTGTGGTGAACATATATTTCATTTAATAACGCTATATGTACTCACATATACAACTAGCATTCCTTCCTTTTATGCCTGGGCATTTACAGAATGTATTAAATTGACTTTTGTAGTGGGAATAGAGTTCCTTGTTCCTTGGACATGGCTGTATTGAGATCAGATCACTTGGAATACCCAGGAAATTGGTCTGAGCATTGGAAGAAGGATTTCCATGGTTGGAGGGATATGGTGTGGCAGGTACAAGGTGTATGGAAGTGAATTGGGGGAGAGAAAGCCGCCATCCTGCAAAGCAGAGGGAATAATTTCCATGGGGAGAAAAAAGAGAGATAGGGAGAGAGTGGCTGAGAGAGTGTGATGTAAGATTCACACAAGAAGCTGGGGAGCTGTGGAAAACAATTGGGCGAATTAAGCATCTGTTTTAGTCCTGGGTTTTCTCTACAACTAGTGTTTTCAGAATATTATAATACATTTTATACTGGTGTACTAAGTGCAGTGGTGTGCTACTTCACTTGGTACACAGGTTTTTTTGCAGTGAGTGTAGCTCAAAATCTGAGATTTTGGAAGTACACAAGTTTTGGCTGAGCAGAGCTATAGCAGGTACACCTGTAGAGAAGGATGGCTCTGGCCCAACAGTGTACACAAGGTGGTGTAGAGATCTCCTGGGTCACACAGAGAGAGATCATTCCCCTTCCTGGAGTACATTTGGAAGAGGGTATATTGTCTCTCCAAGGATGAAAGACCATGCAGGCACCAGAAAATGGGCTCCCATTGGCAGGACAAAGAGGCATGCACAGAGGGTGGATAACCTAGTCATTGCTTTTTGTTGTCTACACCATAGATTCTGCACACTGCACAGACATAGACAGTTTTTGTGGTTCAAAGGGCCCTAATAAGAGCACAGAAGGGCTCTCATCTAAGGAGGGAGCAGATCCAAGGTGTGCCAAGTCCTTTAAGATTTGGAGTTTTGAATCCCAGCCATGTACAAAAGATAAAAGCAGGAGAGCTGTCCAGACAGGCATGCTGATGGCCCTCAACTTTTTGCAGGGCTTCCTGAAATGGAGACAGGAAATCCCCTGTCCATGGACAAGAGACTGGGGTAGCACTATTTTACCATTGCTACAAATACAATTGGACTGCAGAGAACAACACAGCAACCCCCAGTGAAGATAGAAGCCCCTTACATCAAACCCTGCCACCCATGCTTGGCAAATGCTTTTTTTTTTTTTTTTTTTTTTTTTTTTAAACGGGGGAAAGACTGACTCAAAGTCAGCCCAGCAGACCTCTTCCCTAGAGGGGCAACACAGGCAGCATGCCATAAGCCCCATACAGTGCCTCACAGCATCCCCTTCAGTTCCAGTGGAAATAGGACTAGGCTGTATTCTTTTCTTTCTTTCTTTTCTCTCTCTCTCTCTCTCTCTCTCTCTTTGAATCAGGCTTATGCTTTCTGACTTGTTTGGTTTTCTTTCCATCTCCTTTTTGGTTTTTTCTTCTTTTTTTGGATCAGTCTTCATTTTTTTTCCTTTCCTTTTTTTTTTTTTTTTTGATAGAAAGGATCACATTTTTATTTTATCTTATTTATTTTATTATTTTATTTTTTCTTTTTATTACTGTGTTATGTTAGTCACATAAAATACATCATTAGTTTTTCAATGCTGTGTTCCAAGATTCATTGTTTATGTACAACACCCAATGTTCCATGTAATACATGCCCTCCTTAATACCCACCACCAGGCTCACCCATCCCCCCACTCCCTCCCCTCTAAAACCCTCAGTTTGTTTCTCAGGGTCCACAGACTCTCATGGTTCTTCTCCCCCCTCGGATTTCCTCCAATTCACTTTTCCTTTCCTTCTCCTAATGTCCTCCATGTTATTCCTTATGTTCCACAAGTAAGTGAAACCATATGATAATTGACTCTCTGCTTGACTTATTTCACTCAGCATAATCTCCTCCAGCCCCACCCATGTTGTTGCAAAAGTTGGGTATTCATCCTTTTTGAAGGCTGGGTAATATTCCATTTTATATATGGGCTACATCTTCTCTATCCACTCATCTGTTGAAGGGCATCTTGGCTCTTTCCACAATTTGACCATTGTGGACATTGTTGCTATGACCATTGGGGTAAATACCCAGTAGTGCAATTGCAGGGTCATAGGATAGCTCTATTTTTAATTTTTGGAAGAATCTCCACACTGTTTTCCAAAGTGGCTACACCAACTTGCATTCCCACCAACAGTGTGAGAGGGTTCTCCTTTCTTCACATCCTCTTCAACATTTGTTGTTTCCTGTGTTGTTAATCTTTGCCATTCTAACTGGTGTAAGGTGGTATCTCGGTGTGGTTTTTATTTGAATTTCCCTGATGGCTAAAGATGATGAACGTTTTTTCATGTGTCTGGTAGCCACTTGTATGTGTTCTTTGGAGAAATGTCTGTTCACGTCTTCTGCCCATTTTTTGACATGATCATCTGCATATTTTCAAATGAAACTGCCCTGAAACAGGAGCTCAATCATAAGGGGAAAATAGGAAGAAATTAAAACATTTGAAAGTTAAAGAGCATACTGCTCAAGAATGATTGGGTCAACCAGGAAATCAAAGAAGAACTTAAACAATTCATCAAAACCAATGAGAATGAAAACACATCATTACAAAACTTACGTGATACTGCAAAGGTGGTGCTAAGGAGGAAATATATAGCCAACTAAGCCTCACTCAAAAATGTATAAAAATCCCAAATATACAAGCTATCCTTACAACTAAAGGAGCTGGAGAAAGAACAGTAAATAAAATCTAAACCAAGCAGGAGAAGAGAAAAAATAAAGATTAGAGAAGACCAATAAAATAGAAACACCAAAAACAGTAGAGCAGATCAATGAACTAGAAGCTGGTTCTTTGGAAAAAATTAAGAAGATTGATAAACTTCTAGCCAGACTTATGCAAAAGAAAAGAGAAAGGACTCAAATTAATCAAATCATGAATGAAAAGGGAGAGATCATGACTAACACCAAGGAAATAGGAATAATTATTAGAAATTATGATCAACAACTATATGCCAATAAATTAAGCAACCTGGAACAAATGGATGCCTTCCCAGAAACTTATAAAATACCAAGACTGAAACAGGAAGAAATAGACTATCTGAATAGACCAATAACCAGGAACAAAATTGAAAGAGTATCAAAAACCTCCCAAAAAACAAGAATCCTGGGCCAAATGGCTTCCCAGGGGAATTCTACCAAACATTTAAAGAAGAAATAATACTTATTCTTCTGAAGCTCATTCAAAAAATAGAAGTGGTGGTGGGTATTAGGGAGGGCACATATTGCATGGAGCACTGGGTGTGGTACAAAAACAATGAATACAGTTAGGCTGAAAATAAAAAAAAAAAAAATAGAAGTGGAAGGAAAACTTCCATACTTTCTCCATGAGGCCAGGATTACCATGATCTCAAAACCAGGCAAAGACCCAATCAAAAGGGAGAATTACATACCAATATCCCTGGTTAACATAGATGCCAAAATACTCAAGATCCTAGCCAATAGGATCCAACAGTACATGAAAGGATTATCCATCATGACCAGGTGTGATTTATTCCTGGGATGCAAGGGTGGTTCAACATTCACAAATCAATCAATGTGATAATGTGATAGAACACATTAATAAAAGAAAAGACAAGAACCACGGTGTTCCATCAATTGATGCAAAAAAAAAAGCATTTAACAAAATACAGCATCCTTTCTTATTAAAACTCTTCAGAGTATAGGGATGTAGGGAACATTCCTCAACTTCATAAAATCCACAGTAAATATCATTCTCAATGGGGAAAAGCTGAGAGCCTTTCCCATAAGATCAGGAACAGGACCAGGATGTCCACTCTCACCACTATTGTTCAACATAGTACTAGAAGTCTTAGCAACAGCAATCAGAACACAAAATGAAAAAACAGTATTCAAATTGGCAAAAAAGTAGTCCAACTCTCTCTCTTTGCAGAAATATGATACTCTATGTGGAAAACTTAAAAGTCTTCACCCCCCCCAAGTTACTAGAATTCAAACAAGAATTCAGTAATGTGGCAGGATAAAAAAAGAATATCAATGCACAGAAATCAGTTGCTTTTCTGTACAATAATAATGTAACTGTAGAAAGAGAAATTAAGGAATCGATTCCTTATTGTCGATTCCTTATTGTCCTTAAGGAATTGATTGTTATTTACAATAACACCAAAAACCATAATGTACCTAGGAATAAACCTAACTAAAAAGATAAAGGATCTGTACTCTAGAAACTACAGAACACTTAGGGAAAAAATTGAGGAAGACAGAAAAAGATGGAAAAGTATTCCATGCTCAAGGGTTGGAAGAATAAACATGGTTAAATGTCTATGCTATCAAAGCAATCTACATTTCCAACACCATCCCTATTAATATAAAATTGGCATTTTTTCAAAGAGCTGGAACAAATAATTTTAAGTTTTGTATGGAAACAGAAAAAACTATGAATTGCCAAGGGAATGTTGAAAAGGAAACCAAAGCTGGGGGCATCACATTGCCTGATTTTATGCTCTATTACAAAGCTGTAATCACCAAGACAGCATGTACTGGCACAAAAACAGACAAATAGATCAGCAGAACAGAGTATAGTGTCCAGAAATGGACCCTCAACTCTATGGTCAACTAATCTTCAACAAAGCAAGAAAAAATATTCAATGGGAAAAAGACAGTTTCTTCAATAAATGGTGCTAGGGAAATTGGACAGCTATACACAGAAGAATGAGATCAACCATACTCTTAGACCATATACAATGATAAACTCAAAATGGATGAAAGATCTCAATGTGAGAAAGAAAACCATCAAAACCCTAGAGGAGAACACAGGCAGTAACGTCTTCAAACTCAGCTGCAGTAACTTCTTGCTAGACATGTCTCCAAAGGCAAGGGAAGCAAAAACAAAAATGAACTTTTAGGACTTCATCAAGAAAAAAAGCTTCTGCCTAAAACTAAGAGACAACACTGGTTGGGAGAAGATATTTGTAAATAACATTACAGATAAAGGGTGGTATACAAAGTCTATAAAGAGCTTCTCCGGGTAGTTCCAGTCTATAAAGAACTTCTCTGGGTAGTTCCAGAATTCTCATGAATTCTGGAACACTGAAAAGAAAATTTAAAAATAAATAAAATAGTCATAATTCAAACTGCAAAAAAAAAAAAAAGAACTTCTCAAACTCAGCACCCCAGAAACAAATAACCACATCAAAAAACGGGCAGAAGACATGAACAGACACTTCTCCAAAGAAGACATACAAATGGCTAAGAGACACATCAAAAAATGTTCAACATCACTAGTCATCAGGGAAATTCAAATCAAAACCATATTGATAATTGACTCTCTCTACTTGACTTATTTCGCTCAGCTCAATCTCCTTCATTCTTCTGTGTATGTTGACACAATAGTTGGGTATTCATCCTTTCTGATGGCAGAGGGGGAGACAAACTATGAGAAACTGTGGACTCTGAGAAACAAACTGAGGGTTTTGGAGCAGAGGAGTGTGGGGGGGTTGGGTGAGCCTGGTGCTGGGTGTTAAGGACGGCATATATTGCATGGAGCACTGGGTATGGTGCATAAACAATGCATCTTAGAACACTGAAAAAATAAAATAAAATTGTAAAAAACCATATTGAGATACCACCTTACATCACTTAGAATGACAGAAGTTAACAAGGCAGGAAACAACAAATTCTACTGAGCATGTGGAGAAAGGGGAACCCTCTTACACTGTTGGTGGGAATTCAAGCTGGTATAGTCACTCCAGAAAACAGATGGAAGTTCCTCAAGATGCTAAAAATAGAGCTACCCTATGACCCCAGAATTGCTCTACTGGGTATTTACCCCAATTATACAGATGCAGTGAAAAGAAAGTCTCCTGCACCCCAATGTTCATAGCAGCAATGTCCACAATAGCGCATCTATGGAAGGAACTGAGATGCCCTTCAGCAAATAAATGGATAAAGAAGATATGGTTCCTTTATACAATAGAATATTACTCAGCCATCAGAAAGGATGAGTACCCACAATTTGCATCAACATGGATGGAACTAGAGGGGATTATGCTAAAAGTGACATAAATCAAGTAGATAAAGACAAATATCATATGGTTTTACTCATGTGGAACATAAGGACTAGCACAGAGGACATTAAGGGGAAGAAGGGAAAACTGAAAGCGGGGAGTCAGAGGGGCAGATAAGCCATGACAGACTGGGAAATAAACTGAAAGCTTTAGAGGGGAGGGGGGTGGGGAGATGGGGTAGCCCAGTGATGGGTATTAAGGAGGGTATATGTTGTAATGAGCACTGGATGTTATATACAAATAATGAATCGTTGAACACTACATCAAAAACTAATCATGTACTCTATGATGATTAACATTACATAACAACAACAAAAACTATTACCCTGATTCTAAAGAAAAAAAGGAAAGGAAAAAAAGAAGCCTGATCCAAAGAAAAAAGAGAAAATGAAATGAAACAAACAAGCAAACAAACAAAAAAACTATAAGCCTAATTCCAAAGAAAAAAGAAAAAGTACAAAAGAATAAGTTTAAATATATATATATATATATATATATATATATATATATATATATATATATATAGCCTGAGCCTATTTCCACCAGAACTGAAGGGGATGCTTTGAAGCACTCGATGATTAGTAGACTTAGTGCATGTGGCCTGTTACCTGTTTTGCTCTTCTGGGAGAGAGGCCTGCTGTGCTGGCTCAGAATCAATCCTGCCCTTGTTAAAAACAAAACAAAAGGGGTGGGAGGTTGGGGGAGCCAGGTAGTGGGTATTATGGAGGGCATGGATTGCATGGAGCACTGGGTGTGGTGCATAAACAATGAATTCTGTTACACTGAAAAGAAATTAAAATAAATAAATAAATAAAATTAAAAAAACAAAACAGTTGCCAAGAATGGGGTGGGGAGGCTTATGGAGGTTGATGTAAGCAACTCCCACCTCCACTGGGGGCCACTGTGTTGCTCTCTGATGTCTGACTGTGTTGATAGTGGGAGTAAAATGATGACATCCCCATCTCTCTTTCCTAGACAAGGGAATCTCACACACCCTGCTGTTCAGGAGGCGCTCACAGGAGATGGAAGGCTGTTAAGGTACACAGTACTCAGTTTTCCTGCATTGTGTATTTGGCAGAGCTGGGATTCAAAACTCCAAATCTTAAAGGAGCCGACCATTGGTATCCACTCCCTCCTCTGGATCAGAGGCCAGCTATACTCTTACTAGTCCTTCTTGCCCCCAGAAAACAGTCTCCTGCCTTTGCAGTGCTCAGAATCTATGGTACGTTCACCTCAAAAATCAGCAACTGGGTTATCCATCCCCTGCCCTCACCTTTGACCCCTAACTATGAAAGGCCATTTGCTGGTGACTGCAGGGTCTATTGTCCTTGGAGAGGCAATATACCCTCCTCCAAATGTACCCCAGAATGGGGAACAATTTCTCCCAGAGCCACCCTGGTGATTGATCCCTACACCACTCTTTGTGCACTCCCAGGCCAGAGCCCTCCTTCTCTCCAGGAGTGTATGCTACAGTTCTGCTCCTACAAAAGTAATGTTGTTTTCAAAATCCCTGAGCATGAGTTCCACACACTGTGGAAAAACCTGTGCCACTCAGTTCCCCCCAGGTTTTCTTCTTGCCAGAACCTGACACCTCACTCTCTCAACACTTCTCTCCCAATCTCCCTTTTCTCTCTGTGGAAAGGGTTCCCTCCATTCTGCAGCACAGCAGCTTTTCTCTCCCCCAAATCACTTCCATGTACCTCACACCTGCCTCCAACTGTGGACATCCTTCTTCCAATTCTCAGATCAATTTCCTGGGTGTTCCAAGTGATCTGGCCTCAATACAACTGTGTTTGAGGGACAAGAAAAACCCAGAATCCCCCTACTTCTTCACCATCTTAACTCTTCTCTCCCAATATTAGATTGTTTTATACCATATTTTATGCCTATGGCTCATGAACAAGTCCCCAAGTTCTTTCTTTTTTTTCTTTTTAAACAAATCCCCTACTTATATTCAGATATATTTTAAGATGTGCACTGGAAGTACAGCCAGAGGTATAGTTTAAAAAAATCTCACAGTTTATCAACACTATTTACACTGTGCTATATATTCCTTTGATTTTTTTTTCATTTTAGTAAATACTGAGTGGAAATTCTGTGCTAGTCTTTATTATAAACACTGAGGATACAGAATCTAACAAGGTGGTCAAGGTACCTGCTCTTGAGGAGTTAACATTCTAGTTGGTGAACATATACAATAATAAAACAAATTTTAAAACTAGTACAGTTAAGTACTGTAAAGATCATCTCACCAGAAGACAGAATTGAGAGTGATAGGTTCTACAGTACACAGAAGTGTCAGAGAGGACTACTTCTTACGCTCTTTTTCCTTCTTTATATTGGTGCACACTTGAGTCTGTAATGTTTCAGAAACAGCCTTCATTTTATAAAAATCTATTATTTCTTCTTCCAGTTGTCTTCTCTCCTCCTCAAGTTTCATTGTCTCTTCTTGCTGGACTCTTTTAAGATGCTCAAACTTTTCCTGTAGCTGGGGAACAAATGTGCAGTTACGACTAAAAGCACTCTATTCCCAGGTGGCACATTCCCAGGAACATGCTTGTCTTTTCTACTGGTTATCAAACAGACTACATCAGAGTAGAGTTTGATATTAATAACAGTTTCAAAGTTTCATATTTAAAGTAAAAAATCAGGTATGCAATTTCTTTTAATTTTAAATGTGTCCCCATTGAGCCAAATGGAATAAAACACAAAGTTATGGAAAATATTCAATTGTAAAAATTTTTCCTAATGAGGTAATATTTTTAACTCTACATTTTACCATAAATCTCTTTGACTAAAATTTGATAAATCCCTGTCCACTAAAAGTACATACATTAAAATATGACATGGATTATAAAATGTTTCTTGACATTTAATTGATAAAGGCATTCTTTAGCATAATTATAGGAAGAAACAAAAACCTCATTCAGTTACTTTTTACTTGCTTCTGAGATCTCATTTAATCTGTGGTACTTAAAATGAGCCCAGTTAGCCATAGGAAGGAAATCATATCACCTTACTTTCCATTACAGAAAGGTCTGGGTCTTTAGCATGAATTTATTCAACATAAGGATTGCTTGTATGCATCAGAGGACATATTATTTTTAAAGTTATGGTTACTATGATGTAAAAGTATGAAGTACAGACTCATTTTCAGTTTAACCTTTTGAAAAACAGACTGGGAGCCTAAACTGTCATAATATTAATTAACTAATTTATAGGGCTATGAAGACCATAGAACATTGTTCATACTAGGGGTTCTTAACTCTAGATGCCCATTAGAATCATTCAGTAAGCTTGCAAATCTCCCAGTGCACAGGTTGTACACAGATCAGTTGCATCACACTATCTGGAGTGGAAACCTGAGCATCACAGCTTTTAAAAATTCCTAGGTGATTTTAATGTGCAGCAAAGTTTGAGATCCATGGTATAAAAACAAAGATTACTTTTTCCTCTGCTGAAGTTGGATATCTCTTAGAATTATATTTTCATCCCTGAGAGGGAAATGAATATCTATACACAATTAGAAAAGCTGTGGATAAGATAGTCTGGTATCTATAAATGAGGGCAAAATCAGAACGAAAAAAAAAAAGTTTCCCCTAAACATGGAAAGGTGAGTCTTGGAAGGAAAATAGCAGTGGAATAGGAGGACCTGAGGCTCACCTCATTCCAGAAACACACCTAAATAACTATCTAAACATGCCGAAAATCAACCTCAAGAGTGACAGAACAAACTCCACAACTAAAGGGAGAGAGGAGGCCACATTGAAAAGGTAGGAAGTGTGGAGATGTGATTTGGGGGAGAAATGGATCACAGGTGCTGTGAAGGGCAGAGAGCTGTTGTCACACAGAAATGGCATGAGACAGAGGACTACACAGGGGAACACACCATGAGAACATTTCCCCAAAGCCATTGGTTTGGAAAGTAAGAGTGACTGAGCTTTGTGAGTTCTTGCAAACTGTCAGGCTTAAAGCCTGGAGTTTTAAAGGTCAGCAGGCTTTGTTGGGATAGAGCCCTGAGGGCACTGCCCTGCTCCTGGAGAGAAGATATACAGACAACCCAGGGCATATTGCTTGGAAACAGCAATCTGGAGAACACCTGGGGCACATAGGTGAAAGATTATTTATTCTTCCCAGAGTGCATACCTGAGAGGCAGCATTCACTGAGACTTCTCTCCAGGAACAAAGGAGCTGTCTGGGACCATTTGCCTACAAGTTCCTCAGCATAAACACAGAGCCATGTGCTGGAACAGATACAGCACTGACACTGGCTTCCAAGTTCCTTATACCAAGCTCACCCCTCTGCATTCTGGAAGGACTGCTCTTCTTAGTCAAGCTTCCCTCAATGTAGTGGGCCTCTCCCTCAGAACACCAGCACAAACTTCCACCCATACCAACGTCTCCCCACTGAGTACTTCAGGGCCTTAGTTATGAAGGAAATGGTGTCAGGTCTCATTTCACAAAAGCAGACCAGAGCACATCTAGTTAAACCTCACCACATTCAGACCAGAGACCAAACACTGCCCACTCTTGGCAAGGAGTGCCCCTGTAGAGGAATGGCCTCATGGATAGATTATCCAAAACACAACAGCAGAGTCCACACAGGACATGCTGGAGACACTCTCTGAAGGCCAGGCCTGGGCACTACATGGTCTTTTCTTCATAAGACCATTACTTTCAGGAGCAAGAGACATACCTGGACCTTCTAACACAGAGAAGAAGGTAGAGACTTGGTCAAAATACCAAAACAAAAGGATTTATCCCAAATGAAAGAACAAAGTAAAATCAAGTCATAGAGTGAAGAAAAAAGATATAGGTAACATGCCTAATGGAGAATTTAAAGGACCAGTCATAAGGATACTCACTGGGCTTCAGAAAAGAATAGAAGACATCAATGAGATCCTTACCACAGAGATAAAAGACTTAAAAAAAAAAAAAAGGAAAAGAGGTAAGATGGCAGAGGAGTGGGGTGACCTTAAGCCTGCCTTGTCACTGGAACACAGCCAGATAAAGATTGGATTATTCTCTTTTTCTTTAAGAATTTATTCATTTATTTGACAGAGAGATCACAAATAGGCAGAGAGGCAGACAGAGAGAGAGGGGGAAGAGGGCTCCCTGCTGAGCAGAGAGCCTGATGTAGGGGCTTGATCCCAGGACCCTGAGATCATGACCTGAGTCAAAGGCAGTGGTTTAATCCACTGAGCCACCCAGTCACCCCGAGATTGGATCATTCTAAACACCCACAAAAGGTAGGAACTGTGGAGAGTTGATCCATGGGAGAAAAGATCAGAGGGTGCTCCCCAAGAAAGGGAGCTCTGACTGAAGAGGGGATAGCAAAAGAGGAGAGAGAGAAAAAGCATGGAAAAAGAGAGATGGAGGAGAAAAAAGTGAAAAAACAGACAGGTGTCTTTTACACAGTGAAAATATGCACAAGAAAGCTATTGCTCAAAACCGTTCGTGGGGGGGAAAGAGAGGCTTACATTACCACCAGTTTTCTGTAGACAGCAGAACACAGATTCTGAGGTATGGGAAGTTTGCGACACACCGTTTCATGCTTGGGGAACTAAGTGGTATCCTTGTGTGGGAGCAGAGCTTAGCCCCAGCAGCTGGAAGCCTCAGCTCCCCCTTGAGAAGCAGTTCCCCTGCCTGGAGTGCATTTGCCACAGACATGGCTTCTCTGTGGGCAAAGTTCCCTGTGGTTGTCATTAAAGGGTCCTGCCCACCAGTATAGGAACAAAGATGCTGGCTGAGAGGTACAGACGATGACAGTTCTGGCTGGGTATTGCAGTTTCCCATAAAATCTCATACACTGCTTTCTGTAACAAGCCAACTCCAGTCACAGCTTGAGAACTTGAGTGCATTTGGGAGAGGTGACAGGGCCTCCCCACAGGCAATGGACCCTGAGGGCACCATCGAAGGATCTGACCCACCAGCACAGGAACAGACACCAGCTGAGAGCTACAAACCTCAGTGCCATGTGTGTTGCAATTCACCATAAGCTCCAAAGTGCTGCATGATCCTGCCACTATCTTCTGCTACAAGGCAGCACTAGCCACAACATCAGGAAAACCTCCCCAGACAATCAGTGTGAGTCTGCCTTTCCAGGGTCTCTGAAGTGTG
Source organism: Mustela erminea (assembly GCF_009829155.1). NCBI lineage: Eukaryota > Metazoa > Chordata > Mammalia > Carnivora > Mustelidae > Mustela > Mustela erminea. Next base: position 40,125,713 of record NC_045633.1, on the reverse strand, counting down.
GAGTTTTGAATCAGCAACTTTACAGGTAATACAATGGCACTAAATTCATGTCTTTCAGTAATTGCTTTGAATGTGAATGGACTAAATGCTCCAATCAAAAGGCATAGGGTATCAGAACGAATAAAAAACAAAAGACCATGCTATTTATAAGAGACTCATTTTAGACCCGAAGACACCTCCAGATTGAAACTGAAGGGGTGGAGAATCATTTATCATGCTAATGGACATCAAAAGAAACCTGGAGAAGCCATCCTCATAGGAGACAAACTAAATTTTAAACCAAGGACTGTTGGGACACCTGGGTGGTTCAGTCTGTTAAGCCTCTGTCTTTGGCTCAAGTCATGATCCCAGGGTCCTGGGATCAAGCCCTGCATCAGGCTCCCTGCTCAGCAGAGGAGTCTGCTTCTCCCTCTCCCTCTGTCCCTGTTGTTGTGCTCTCTCTCTCTCTCACTCACTCTCTCAAATAAGTAAATAAAAGCTCTTAATAAAAATAATAAATAAATAAAAATTTTAAAATCTTTTAAACCAAAGACAATAATAAGAGATGAAGAAGGACATATATCATAATAAAGAGATCTACCCAAAAAGAAGATTTATCAATTGTAAAATATTTATGCCCCTAACTTAGGAGCAGCCAAATATATAAGTCAATTAATAACAAACATAACAGAACTCACTGATAATATTACAATAGTAGAAGACTTTAACACCACTCTTACAGCAATGGACGTATCATCTAAACAGAAAGTCAACAAGGAAACAAGGACTTTGAATGACACACTGGGCCAGATGGACTTCACAGATATATTCAGAGAATTTTATCCTAAAACAGCAGAATACATGTTCTTTTCTACTGCACATGAGACATTCTCCAAAATAGATCACTTATTAGGTCACAAATCATGGCTGAACAAGTACAAAAAGACTGAAACTGGACCATGCACCTTTTCTAACCACAATATTATGAAACTAGAAATCAATCACCAAGAAAAAATCTGGAAAGACCATGAATACATTGAGGTTAAGCAACTTTCTATTAAACAATGAATGGATAAAACAGGAAACAAAGAGGAAATTTTAAAAATACATGGAAACAAATGATAATGAAAACACAACCATCAAAAACCTTTGGGATGCACTTAGAGTGGTCCTAACGAGGAAGGTTAGAGTAATATGGGCCTACTTCAACAAACAAATAAGGAAAATCTCAAATAAGGAACGTAGCCTCACACATAAGGAAGGTAGAAAAAGAACAAAAATTATTCCTAAAGCCAGAAGGAGGAAGGAGATAATGAAGATTCGAGCAGAAATAAATGATAGAGAAACAAAAACAGTAGAACAGATCAATGACATTAAGATCTAGTTCTTTGAAAAAATTAATACTATTGATAAACCCCTAGCCAGACTTATCAAAAAGTATAGAGAAAGGACCTGGATAAATAAAATCACAAATGATACAGGAGAAATAAAAACTGTAGGAACATGAACAATTATAAGAGAATATTATGTAAAATTATATGCCAACAAATTGGATAATTGAGAAGAAATGGATAAAGTCCATTTGGATATCAAAACTGAAACAGGAAGAAATAGAAAACCTGAACAGACCAATAGCCTGCAAAGAAATTGAATCAATAATCAGAAAACTCCCAAAAAACAGACTTCCAGGACCAGATGATTTCCCAGGCAAATTTTACCAAACACTTAAAGAAGAGTTAATATCTTGTCTTCTCAGACTATTCCAAAACAGAGAAGAGGAAGAAAAAATTCCAAATTCATTCTATGAGGCCAGCATTACCCTGATACCACAACAGATAAGGACTCTAATAAAAAAGAGAACTAAAAGCCAATATCCTTTATGAACACAGATGCAAAAATTATCAGTAAAATACTGGCAAACCAAATCCAACAATACATTAAGAATGTCATTCACCACAATCAAGTGGGATTTATTCCTGAGCTGCAAAGGTCCTATACAAATCAATCAATGTGATGCACTATAGTAGTAAAAGAAAGGATAAGAACCATATGACCTTTTCCATAGAGGCAGAAAAAGCAAATGAAAAAGTACATCAATTCATTAAAAAAAAAACCAACAAAGTAGGATTAGAAGGAATGTAATTCAACATAATAAAGCCCATATATTTAAAACTTACCACTAATATAATCCTTAAGGGAGAAAACAGAGCTTTCCCTCTATAGTCAGGAACAAACAGGGATATCCACTCTCACCAGTTATTTAATATAGTACCAGAAGTTCTAGCCATAGCAATCAGACAACAAAAAAAGAAATAAATGGCATCATCCAAGACAGCAAGCAAGAAGTAAAACTTTCAGTATTTGCAGAAGACATTATACTCTATATGGAAAACCTGAAAGAGCCCCCCAAAACTGCTAAAGCTAATGAGAGAATTTAGTACATTTGCAGGATACAAAATCAATGTACACAAATATGCTGCATGTCTACACACCAATAATGAAACATCAGAAGGAGAATTTTTTTTAAAAAATCTGATTTATAATTGCACCAAAATAATAAGATATCTGGGAGTAAGTCTAACAAAAGAGGTGAAAGATCTATACTCTGAAAATGGTAAAATACTGATGAAAGAAATTAAAAATGACCATTTTTAAGCATGGAGTGGAAAAACACTCATGCTCATGTGTCTGGTTAAAAGCACTTAAAAAGAGCAAAAAACCTTAAGGTGCAACTGGTGGAATTGGGTGGTCATGGGCACAGGCCTAAGCCCATGAACCCAGGGCAGCCACCACCAGCAAACACCCATGAAGGAGAGAGTGCAGCAGAGCCTCCAGTTCCTGGCCCTTGAGCCCCTGACTGTGCACTGCTTGTACCACTGCTCAGCTGGGACCACCCCTGTCCACATTTGAGGGAGTCGTGGGCATTCTCTAGAACCACACCCTTTTGCGCTCTACACACACTGCATGACTAGGTTCTGACTGCACTCCCCTCCACATCCCATGCCTGAGAGACCTTGATGTGGGTGCTAGCTGGCAGTCTCTAGGACCGGCCAGGTTTCCAGATGCTGGATACTCCCAGCCTATGCCTGAAGGAACTCAGCTTGATCTCTAGTCTGGATCTCTTAGCTGCTGCAGCCCCATGACTGAGCATATCTGGTGGCATGGGCCTAGTCCCCAGATAGCAGTCCCAGCAAAGGCAGCCAGCAGAAGTGGGCTCCCTGGACCAATACTGCTCACAGTTTTAGTGGTGCAGGGGTGCAGAGAGAAGTGGGCACTTCACGCAAACCCTGAGATGGTGACTGGGGACATACACTGCCTGTGGGAGGCCACACAGCTCAGTGGAGTTTGCAGAGGGGAGAGGTCTGTGTGTTCTGGACCACCCAGAGTGAAGCAGACTGAGGCTTCTCTCTGAGATGGAGGTCTGGGTGTAGTTTGCTTTACACTAAACCTCCAAAAGGCCAAAAAGACACAAAAAGCCACCAAAGAATGAAAAACCTCCAGAGAACAAAAGCCTGAAACACAGGTTTCACAGAGACCAAGCTCTTGATAGGGGGCAGGAGGACTCAACCCAAGCAAGACTGACTGAAAAACAATGAGGCATTCCTCAAGAAATTAAAAATAGAACTTCCCTATGACCCTGCAATTGCACTGCTGGGTATTTACCCCAAAGATACAGATGGAGTGAAAAAAGGGCCATCTGTACCCCAATGTTTATAGCAGCAATGGCCACGGTCGCCAAACTGTGGAAAGAACCAAGAAGCCCTTCAACGGATGAATGGATAAGGAAGATGTGGTCCATATATACTATGGAGTATTATGCCTCCATCAGAAAGGATGAATACCCAACTTTTGTAGCAACATGGACGGGACTGGAGGAGATTATGCTGAGTGAAATAAGTCAAGCAGAGAGAGTCAATTATCATATGGTTTCACTTATTTGTGGAGCATAACAAATAGCATGGAGGACATGGGGACTTAGAGAGAAGAAGGAAGTTGGGGGAAATTGGAAGGGGAGGTGAACCATGAGACTATGGACTCTGAAAAACAATCTGAGGGGTTTGAAGTGGCGGGGGGTGGGAGGTTGGGGTACCAGGTGGTGGGTATTATAGAGGGCACGGATTGCATGGAGCACTGGGTGTGGTGAAAAAATAATGAATACTGTTATTGAAAATTTAAAAAATAATAATAAAATTTAAAAAAAAAAGAAAAAGAAAAACAATGAGGCAGGACCTTCCCCTAGAAAGCAAGCCAAAAGAATGAGAGGACAACCACTACAGGGGCCCATAAAACTGTAAAATCCCAACATCAGGAGAAAACAATATATTAAGCTCCTGGTATTGCCCTAAAACCTGTATATTTCATAGATAAAACCTTTTTTAAAATTCGTTCTCATGATTCTTGTTCTTTTAATTTCTTTAACCTACATACCAATACAACTAGAAGTTTAATACAACATACTCCATAATGTTTTAACTTGAACTTTTCCCATATATGTACCTGTGGTTTTTTTTCCTTTTTCTTTTTCTTTTTCTTTTAAATACATATAGATAACAAGCTTCAAGATAATACCTTTTCCCTATTCAATACTACCCCTATATATAAACCAGTTTTAATCTCCCTTTATCTCTGGAAAGTTGATTCCTTTAACAAAAATAACAAATTATACCAAGAAAGAGACAAAATAACCTTCCTCACCCACATCAAGGATTTATAACCACCCAGCTTTTTCTTCTGTCAGTGTTTCTGTGTATTTGTTTTGTTCTGGTATTATATAAATCTTATTCTTGCAGTTCATTTTGACTGGATTCTTGTCATTTACTTTTGGTGGTCTTTTTGTTTGTCTGTTTTTGTTTATATATCTTACTTTGGGGGCTCATTTTGGCTGGGTTTCTCTTTTTTTCTCTTTCTCTCTTTTTTTCTTTTTCTTTCTTCTGATTGCTCCAAAACTTTCCAGGGTGCACCTTGCCTGGATCATGATTGATATATTCAGCCATACATCCCCTCAACCACCTCTCACCAAAATGACTAGGAGGAGGAACACCCAAGAGAGGAAAAATTCAGAGACTGTGCCCTCTCCCACAGAACTATCAGATATGGACCTAAACAGTAGGTCAGAAAGGGAATTCAGGGTAACAATTATTCAGGCAATGGCTAGGCTGGAGAAAACCATTAGTGACAACATAGAATCTCTAAGGGCAGAAGTGAGAGCTACGAGGGCAGAAGTTAAAAATGCTATCAGCAAGGTCCAATCCAATCTAAATATTCTAACAGCTAGGATAACAGAGGCAGAAGATAGAATTAGTGATCTAGAAGACAAACTGATAGAGAAAAAGGATCAGGAGGAGGCATGGAACAAACAGCTTAGAAGCCCTGAAAACAGAATTAGGGAAATAAATGATGCCATGAAATGTTCCAATGTCAGAATAATTGGGATCCCTGAGGGAGTGGAAGAAGACGGAGGCTAGAAGATATAGTTGAAAAAATTCTGAATGAAAATTTTCCCAGTCTGGGGAATGGAACAAGTGTACATGTCCTAGAAGCAGAAAGAACACTCCCCAAGATAAACAAATGCAGGAAGACCTTGAGGCATTTAATTATCAAACTGACGAATCAAAATTTTAGATAAGAGTTTCTGAGGGCAGTTGCGGGGGAAGAGTTTCCTTACATATAGAGGAAGGTCCATCAGAAAAACATCAGACTTCTCCACAGAAACCTGGCAAGCCAGAAAGGACTGGCAAGGCATATTCAGGGCACTAAATGGAAAGAACATGCACCCAAGAATATTTTATCCAGCAAGGTTGACATTCAAAATGGATGGAGAGATAAAGAGCTTCCAAGACTGGCAAGGTTTAAAAGAGGAGGTGACCACCAAGCTGGCACTACAAGAAATATTAAGGGGGGGGGGAGTTCTATAAAAGAAGAAAGAACCCAATAGAGAACAGAAATTTACAGAGACAATCTATATAAACAAGGACTTCACCAGCAACATGATGTCAACAAAAACGTATATTTCAATAATCACTCTCAACATTAACAGCCTAGATGCTCCCATAAAATGGCACAGGGTTGCAGATTGGATAAAATGAAAGGACCCATCCATATGCTATCTACAAGAGACCCCTTTGGAACCTAAAGATACATCCAGACTGAAAGTGAAGGGATGGAGAAGCATCTTTCATGCCAACAGGCCTCAAAAGAAAGCTGGGGTAGAGATTCTCATATCAGATAAACCTGAATTTAAACTAGAGACTGTAATCAGAGATACATCATCCTTAAAGGGTCTATCCACTGAGAAGATCTAACAGTTGTAAATATAATGCTCCCAACATGGGAGCAGCCAACTACTTAAGCCAACTGTTAATCAAAATAAAGAGTCATATTGATATGAATACATTAATGTAGGGGATCTTAACATACCGCTTTTGGTAACAGATCATCCAAGCTGAAAATCAGTAAAGAAACAGCTTTGAATGATACATTAGACCAGATGTACTTCATAGATATATACAGAACATGCCACCCTAAAACAACAGAATACTCATTCTTCTTGAGCGCACAAGGAACTTGTCCAGAACACCACATATTGGGTCACAAATCAGAGCTCATATGATACCAAAAGATTGAGATTACTCCCTGCATATTCTCAGAGCAAAATGCTTTGAAACTGGAACTCAACCACAAGAAAAAGTTTGGAAGTAATTCAAACACTTGGAAGCTAATGACCATCCTGCTTAAGAATGTCTGGATCAACCAGAAAATCAAAGAGGAACTTTAACAATTCATGGAAACCAATGAGAATGAAGACATATTGGTCCAAAACCTATGGGATATGGCAAAGGCAGTCCTAAGGGGGAAATGCACAGCCATCAAAGCCTCACTCAAAACAAACTGATAAATCCAGAATATACCAGTTTTCTTTACACCTTAAAGAACTGGAAAATTAGGAGGAGTCAAGATGGCGGAGAAGTAGCAGGCTGAGACTACTTCAGCTAGCAGGAGATCAGCTAGATAGCTTATCTAAAGATTGCAAACACCTGCAAATCCATCGGCAGATTGAAGAGAAGAAGAACAGCAATTCTGGAAACAGAAAAACAACCACTTTCTGAAAGGTAGGACCGGCAGAGACGTGAATCCAAAGCGACGGGAAGATAGACCCCGGGGGGAGGGGCCAGCTCCCAGCAAGCGGCGGAGCAACGGAGCACAAAATCAGGACTTTTAAAAGTCTGTTCCGCTGAGGGACATCGCTCCAGAGGCTAAACTGGGGCGAAGCCCACGCAGGGTTAGCGTGGCTTCAGGTCCCGCAGGGTCACAGAAGGATCGGGGGTGTCTGAGGGTCGCAGAGCTTGCGGGTATTGGAACAGGAAAGACGGCTACAGAGACAGAGCCGACAGTAAGCTCGCAGCTCGGGGTTACCTTGAACCAGCCACAGGCTCGGTGAGCTCGGAGTGTGGCCGGAGATCAGGCAGACAGGAGTAACTGGGCGCTGTTCTCTGAGGGCGCACTGAGGAGTGGGGCCCCGGGCTCTCGGCTCCTCCGGGCCGGAGACCAGGAGGCCGCCATTTGTATTCCCGTCCTCCAGAAATCTATGGAAAGCGCTCAGGGAACAAAAGCTCCTGAAAGTAAACCCGAGCGGATTACTCAGCCCGGCCCCTGGTAAGGGCGGTGCAATTCTGCCTGGGGCAAAGACACTTAAGAATCACTACACCAGGCCCCTCCCCCAGAAGATCAACAAGAAATCCAGCCAAGACCAAGTTCACCTACCAAGGAGTGCAGCTTCAATACCGAGGAGAGCAGCAGAATTCCAGAAGAGGAGAAAGCAAAGCACGGAACTCATGGCTTTCTCCCTGTTATTTTTTTTAGTCTTGCAGTTAATTTAATTTTTTTCTTTTTCTTTTTTTTTTTCTCGCCTTCTGGTAAAAAAATTTTTTTAACTTTTACCCTTTTCTTTTTTAACTTTTTTAACTAGTTTATCTAATATATATATTTTTTTCTTTATTCGTTTTCTTTTTTTTTAATTTCTTTTCTTTCTTTTTTTTTTTTTCTTTCTTCCTTTTTGAACCTCTTTTTATCCGCTTTCTCCCCCCTCACGATTTGGGATCTCTTCTGATTTGGTTAAAGCATATTTTCCTGGGGTTGTTGCCACCCTTTTAGTATTTAACTTGCTCCTTCATATACTCTTATCTGGACAAAATGACAAGACGGAAAAATTCACCACAAAAAAAAGAACAAGAGGCGGTACCGAAGGCTAGGGACCTAATCAATACAGACATTGGTAATATGTCAGATCTAGAGTTCAGAATGACAATTCTCAAGGTTCTAGCCGGGCTCGAAAAAGGCATGGAAGATATTAGAGAAACCCTCTCGGGACATATAAAAGCCCTTTCTGGAGAAATAAAAGAACTAAAATCTAACCAAGTTGAAATCAAAAAAGCTATTAATGAGGTGCAATCAAAAATGGAGGCTCTCACTGCTAGGATAAATGAGGCAGAAGAAAGAATTAGTGATATAGAAGACCAAATGACAGAGAATAAAGAAGCTGAGCAAAAGAGGGACAAACAGCTACTGGACCACGAGGGGAGAATTCGAGAGATAAGTGACACCATAAGACGAAACAACATTAGAATAATTGGGATTCCAGAAGAAGAAGAAAGAGAGAGGGGAGCAGAAGGTATACTGGAGAGAATTATTGGGGAGAATTTCCCCAATATGGCAAAGGGAACGAGCATCAAAATTCAGGAGGTTCAGAGAACACCCTTCAAAATCAATAAGAATAGGCCCACACCCCGTCACCTAATAGTAAAATTTACAAGTCTCAGTGACAAAGAGAAAATCCTGAAAGCAGCCCGGGAAAAGAAGTCTGTAACATACAACGGTAAAATTATTAGATTGGCAGCAGACTTATCCACAGAGACCTGGCAGGCCAGAAAGAACTGGCATGATATTTTCAGCGCACTAAACGAGAAAAACATGCAGCCAAGAATACTATATCCAGCTAGGCTATCATTGAAAATAGAAGGAGAGATTAAAAGCTTCCAGGACAAACAAAAACTGAAAGAATTTGCAAAGACCAAACCAGCTCTACAGGAAATATTGAAAGGGGTCCTCTAAGCAAAGAGAGAGCCTACAAGTGGTATATCAGAAAGGAACAGAGACCATATACAGTAACAGTCACCTTACAGGCAAAACAATGGCACTAAATTCATATCTCTCAATAGTTACCCTGAATGTTAATAGGCTAAATGCCCCTGTCAAAAGACACAGAGTATCAGAATAGATAAAAAAACAAAACCCATCTATATGTTGCCTCCAAGAAACTCATTTTAAGCCCTAAGACACCTCCAGATTTAAAGTGAGGGGGTGGAAAAGAATTTACCATGCTAATGGACATGAGAAGAAAGCAGGAGTGGCAATCCTTATATCAGATCAATTAGATTTTAAGCCAAAGACTATAATAAGAGATGAGGAAGGACACTATATCATACTCAAAGTGTCTGTCTAACAAGATCTAACAATTTTAAATATCTATGCCCCCAACGTAGGAGCAGCCAAAATATAAACCAATTAATAACAAAATCAAAGAAACACATCAACAATAATACAGTAATAGTAGGGGACTTGAACACTCCCCTCACTGAAATGGACAGATCATCCAAGCAAAAGATCAGCAAGGAAATAAAGGCCTTAAACGACACACTAGACCAGATGGACATCACAGATATATTCAGAACATTTCATCCCAAAGCAACAGAATACACATTCTTCTCTAGTGCACATAGAACATTCTCCAGAATAGATCACATCCTCGGTCCTAAATCAGGACTCAACCGGTATCAAAAGATTGGGATCATTCCCTGCATATTTTCAGACCACAATGCTCTAAAGCTAGAACTCAACCACAAAAGGAAGTTTGGAAAGAACCCAAATACATGGAGACTAAATAGCATCCTTCTAAAGAATGAATGGGTCAACCGGGAAATTAAAGAAGAATTGAAAAAAATCATGGAAACAAATGATAATGAAAATACAACGGTTCAAAATCTGTGGGACACAACAAAGGCAGTCCTGAGTGGAAAATACATAGTGGTACAAGCCTTTCTCAAGAAACAAGAAAGGTCTCAGGTACACAACCTAACCCTACACCTAAAGGAGCTGGAGAAAGAACAAGAAAGAAACCCTAAGCCCAGCAGGAGAAGAGAAATCATAAAGATCAGAGCAGAAATCAATGAAATAGAAACCAAAAAAGCAATAGAACAAATCAATGAAACTAGGAGCTGGTTCTTTGAAAGAATTAATAAAATTGATAAACCGCTGGCCCGACTTATCAAAAGGAAAAGAGAAAGGACCCAAATAAATAAAATCATGAATGAAAGAGGAGAGATCACAACTAACACCAAAGAAATACAAACTATTATAAGAACATACTATGAGCAACTCTACGCCAACAAATTTGACAATCTGGAAGAAATGGATGCATTCCTAGAAACATATAAACTACCACAACTGAACCAGGAAGAAATAGAAAGCCTGAACAGACCCATAACCAGTAAGGAGATTGAAACAGTCATTAAAAATCTCCAAACAAACAAAAGCCCAGGGCCAGACGGCTTCCCAGGGGAATTCTACCAAACATTTAAAGAAGAACTAATTCCTATTCTCCTGAAACTGTTCCAAAAAATAGAAATGGAAGGAAAACTTCCAAACTCATTTTATGAGGCCAGCATCACCTTGATCCCAAAACCAGACAAGGATCCCATCAAAAAAGAGAGCTATAGACCAATATCCTTGATGAACACAGATGCGAAAATTCTCACCAAAATACTAGCCAATAGGATTCAACAGTACATTAAAAGGATTATTCACCACGACCAAGTGGGATTTATTCCAGGGCTGCAAAGTTGGTTCAACATCCGCAAATCAGTCAATGTGATACAACACATCAATAAAAGAAAGAACAAGAACCATATGATACTCTCAATAGATGCTGAAAAAGCATTTGACAAAGTGCAGCATCCCTTCCTGATCAAAACTCTTCAAAGTGTAGGATAGAGGGCACATACCTCAATATCATCAAAGCCATCTATGAAAAACCCACCGCAAATATCATTCTCAATGGAGAAAAATGAAAGCTTTTCCACTAAGGTCAGGAACACGGCAGGGATGTCCATTATCACCACTGCTATTCAACATAGTACTAGAGGTCCTAGCCTCAGCAATCAGACAACAAAAGGAAATTAAAGGCATCCAAATCAGCAAAGAAGAAGTCAAATTATCACTCTTCGCAGATGATATGATACTATATGTGGAAAACCCAAAAGACTCCACTCCAAATCTGCTAGAACTGGTACAGGAATTCAGTAAAGTGTCAGGATATAAAATCAATGCACAGAAATCAGTTGCATTTCTCTACGCCAACAACAAGACAGAAGAAAGAGAAATTAAGGAGTCGATCCCATTTACAATTGCACCCAAAACCATAAGATACCTAGGAATAAACCTAACCAAAGAGTCACAGAATCTATACTCAGAAAACTATAAAGTACTCATAAAAGAAATTGAGGAAGACACAAAGAAATGGAAAAATGTTCCATGCTCCTGGATTGGAAGAATAAATATTGTGAAAATGTCTATGCTACCTAAAGCAATCTACACATTTAATGCAATTCCTATCAAAGTACCATCCATCTTTTTCAAAGAAATGGAACAAATAATTCTAAAATTTATATGGAACCAGAAAAGACCTCGAATAGCCAAAGGGATATTGAAAAAGAAAGCCAACGTTGGTGGCATCACAATTCCGGACTTCAAGCTCTATTACAAAGCTGTCATCATCAAGACAGCATGGTACTGGCACAAAAACAGACACATAGATCAATGGAACAGAATGGAGAGCCCAGAAATAGACCCTCAACTCTATGGTCAACTAATCTTTGACAAAGCAGGAAAGAATGTCCAATGGAAAAAAGACAGCCTCTTCAATAAATGGTGCTGGGAAAATTGGACAGCCACAGGCAGAAAAATGAAATTGGACCATTTCCTTACACCACACACAAAAATACACTCAAAATGGATGAAGGACCTCAATGTGAGAAAGGAATCCATCAAAATCCTTGAGGAGAACACAGGCAGCAACCTCTTCAACCTCAGCCGCAGCAACATCTTCCTAGGAACATCGCCAAAGGCAAGGGAAGCAAGGGCAAAAATGAACTATTGGGATTTCATCAAGATCAAAAGCTTTTGCACAGCAAAGGAAACAGTTAACAAAATCAAAAGACAACTGACAGAATGGGAGAAGATATTTGCAAACGACATATCAGATAAAGGGCTAGTGTCCAAAATCTATAAAGAACTTAGCAAACTCAACACCCAAAGAACAAATAATCCAATCAAGAAATGGGCAGAAGACATGAACAGACATTTCTGCAAAGAAGACATCCAGATGGCCAACAGACACATGAAAAAGTGCTCCATATCACTCGGCATCAGGGAAATACAAATCAAAACCACAATGAGATATCACCTCACACCAGTCAGAATGGCTAAAATCAACAAGTCAGGAAATGACAGATGCTGGCGAGGATGCGGAGAAAGGGGAACCCTCCTACACTGTTGGTGGGAATGCAAGCTGGTGCAGCCACTCTGGAAAACATCAGGAGGTTCCTCAAAATGTTGAAAATAGAACTGCCCTATGACCCAGCAATTTCACTACTGGGTATTTACCCTAAAGATACAAACGTAGTGATCCAAAGGGGCACGTGCACCCGCATGTTTATAGCAGCAATGTCCACAATAGCCAAACTATGGAAAGAACCTAGATGTCCATCCACAGATGAATGGATCAAGAAGATGTGGTATATATACACAATGGAATACTATGCAGCCATCAAAAGAAATGAAATCTTGCCATTTGCGACAACGTGGATGGAACTAGAGTGAATCATGCTTAACAAAATAAGTCAAGCGGAGAAAGACAACTATCATATGATCTCCCTGATATGAGGAAGTGGTGATGCAACATGGGGGCTTAAGTGGGTAGAAGAAGAATCAATGAAACAAGATGGAATTGGGAGGGAGACAAACCATAAGTGACTCTTAATCTCACAAAACAAACTGAGGGTTGCTGGGGGGAGGGGGGTTGGGAGAAGGGGGTGCGATTATGGACATTGGGGAGGGTATGTGCTTTGGTGAGTGCTGTGAAGTGTGTAAACCTGGTGATTCACAGACCTGTACCCCTGGGGATAAAAATATATGTTTATAAAAAATAAAAAAAAAAGAACTGGAAAATTAACAACAAAATAAGCCAACCCCACACATAGAAGGGAATAATCAAGATTAGAGCAGAGATCAATGAGATAGACACCAGAGATACAGTAGAACACAACAACAAAACTAGAATCTGTTCTTTGAAAGAATCAATAAGATCAATAAATCAATAAACCACTGGCCAAAGTAATCCAAAAGAAAAGAGAGAGGACCCAAATTAATAAAATTATGATTAAAGGGCAGAGATCATGACTAACACCAAGGAAATAGAAACAATCATCAGAAATTATTATCAACAGTTATATGTCAATAAGTTAAGCAAGCTAAGAGAAATGGATGCGCACCTGGAAACTTATAAACTTCCAAGACTGAAACAGGAATAAATTGACAACGTGAATAGACCAATATCTAATAATGAGATTGAAGCAGTGATCAAAACCTCCCAAAAAATAAGAGCCTAGGACCTGACAGATTCTCTGGGGAAGTCTGCCAAACATTAAAAGAAGAAATAATACCAATTCTTCTGAAGCTGTTTAAAAAAAATAGAAACAGAAGGAAAACTTGCAGACTCTTTCAATGAAGCCAACATTACCCTGACCCCAAACCAAGCAAAGACTCCATCAAAAAGGAAAATTTCAGACCAATATTCCTGATGAATATGGATGCTAAGATTCTCAACAAGATCCTAGCTAATAGGATCCAACACAACATTAAAAACATTACCCACCATGACCAGGTGGGATTTATCCCTGGGATGCAAGGGTGGTTCAACATTCTCAAATCAATTGATGTGATAGAACAAACCAATAATAGAAGAGATAAGAACCACATGGTCATCTCAATTGATGCAGAAAAAGCATTTGACAAAATACAGCATCCATTCCTGATTAAAACACTTCAGAGTATAGGGATAGAGGGAACATTCCTCAACTTTGTAAAATCTATCTATGAAAAACCCACAGTGAATATCATTCTCAAAGGGGAAAAGCTGACAGGAACACGACAAGGATGTTCACTCTCACCACTGTGGTTAAACATAGTACTGGAAGTCCTAGCAACAGCAATCAGACAACAAAAAGAAATAAAAGATATTCAGTTTGGCAAAGAAGAAGTCAAACTCTCTTCGCAGATGACATGATACTTTATATGGAAAACCCAAAAGACTCCACCCCCATAACTATAGAACTCATACAGCAATTCAGTAATGTGGCAGGATACAAAATCAATGTACAGAAATCAGTGGCTTTCTTATACACTAACAATGAAAATACAGAAAGGGAAATTAGAGAATCGATTCCATTTACTATAGCACCAAGAACCATAAGATACCTGGGAATAAACCTAACTAACCAAAGAGGTAAAGGGTCTGTACTCGAGAAACTACAGAACTCTCATGAAAGAAATTGAAGAAGACACAAAAAGATGGAAGACCATTCCATGTTCTTGGATCAGAAGAATAAACATTGTTAAAATGTCTATACTTCCTAGAGCAATCAATACTTCCAATGCCATGCTGATCAAAATTCCACTAACATGTTTTAAAGAGCTGGAACAAACAATCCTAAAATTTGTATGGAACAAGAGGAGACCACAAATTTCTAAGGAAATGTTGAAAGAGAAAAACAAAACTGGGGGCATCACATTGCCTGATTATAAGCTTTACTACAAAGCTGTGATCACCAAGACAGCATGGTACTGGCATAAAAACAGACACATAGACCAGTGGAACAGAGTAGAGAGCCCAGATATGGACCTGCAACTCAGTGGTCAAATAATCTTTGACAAAGCAGGAAAAAATATCCTGTGAAAAAAAGACAGTCTCTTCAATAAATGGTGCTGGAAAAATTGGACAGCTATGTATAGAAGAATGAAACTTGACCATTCTCTTACACCATACACAAAGATAAACTCAAAATGGATAAAAGACCTCAATGTGAGTCAAGAATCCATCAAAATCCTAGAGGAGAACATAGGCGCAGAAACTTCTTCCAAGATATGTCACCAAAGGCAAAGGAAACAAAAGAGAAAATGAACTTTTGGGACTTCATCAAGATCAAAAGCTTCTTCACAGCAAAGGAAACAGTCAACAAAACAAAAAGGCAACCCACGGAATGGGAGAAGATATTTGCAAATGACACTACAGACAAAGCGCTAATAATCAAGATCTATAAAGATCTTCTCAAACTCAACACACACAAAACAGATAATCACAACCAAAAAAAAAAAAAAATGGGCAGAAGACATGAACAAACACTTCTCCAAAGAAGATATACAAATGGCTACCAGACCCATAAGAAAATGTTCATCATCACTAGCCATCAGGGAGATTCAAATCAAAACCACATTGATATATGACCTTATACCAGTTATATATCAATGGCAAAAATTAACAAGACAGTAAAAAACATGTGTTGGAGAGGATGTGAAGAAAGTGGAACCCTCTTACACTGTTGGTGGGAATGCAAGTTGGTGCAGCCACTTTGGAAAACAGTGTGGAGATTCCTTAAGAAATTAAAAATAGAGCTTTCCTATGACCCTGCAATTGCACTGCTGGGTATTTACCCCAAAGATACAGATGGAGTGAAAAGAAGGGCCATCTGTACCCCAGTGTTCATAGCAGCAAGGACCACAGTTGCCAAACTGTGGAAAGAACCAAGATGCCCTTCAACGGATGAATGGATAAAGAAGATACAGTCCATGTATACTATAGAGTGTTATGCCTCCATCAGAAAGGATGAATACCCAACTTTTGTATCAACATGGGTGGGACTGGAAAAGATTATGCTAAGTGAAATAAGTCAATAAGAGAGTCAATTATCATATGGTTTTGCTTGATTGTGGAGCATAATTAATAACATGGAGGACCTGGGGAAATGGAGAGGAGAAGTGAGTTGGGGGAAACTGGAAGGGGAGACAAACCATAAGAGACTGTGGACTCAGAGAAACAAACTGAGGGTTTGGGAAGGGTAGGGGTTGGGGGGGTGGATGAGCCTGGTGGTGGGTATTATGGAGGGCACATATTGCATAGAGCACTGGGTGTGGTGCATAAAGAATTAATTCTGGAACACTGAAAAGAAATAAAAATAAATTAAAAAAATAAACCACCATAGGGTCCCCATAAAACTATAAAACCCCAGCACCAAGGGGAAACAGTATATTAAGCTCCTGGTATTACCTCACAGCCTGTATATTTCTCAAATATAACTTTTCTCTCTCACTCGCTTGCTTGCTCGCTTTTTAATTCTTTCTCATGATTCTTGTTCTTTTGTTTTTTTTACCTACTTACCATTTTATATTTTTAATTTTATTTTACTATTTCAGTGTCCCAAGATTCATTGTTTATGTACCACATCCAGTGCTCCATGCAATATGTGCCCTCCTTAATACCCACTGCCAGGCTCACCTAACCTCCCCACCCAACTACCATTTCACCTAGGTGTTTAATACAACGTATTACATAGTAACATTTTAACTTGAACTTTTTCATACATAGACTTTTTCCTTTCTTTTTCTTTCTTATAGATATAGATAGATAGATAGATAGATAGATAGATATAAGCTTTTTTCCCTATTCAATATTACCTTTATATATACACCAGCTTTAATTTCCCTGTATCTCTGAAAAGTTGTGTTCTCTAACAAAGATAACAAGATACACCCAGGAAGAACTGAAATACACTTTCTCACCCACATCAAGGGATTATAACCATCCCTCCACCTTTTTATTTTGGATTTTTTCTTTTGTTGGTCTTTTTGTTTCTCTGTTTCCTTTTGTTTTCATACTTTATAAATCTTACTCTTGGGGTTCATTTGGTCTGGGGGTTTTGTTTGTTCTGTTCGGTTTTTTTTTTCCTTTTTCTTTTCTTGGACTTTTGTTTGT
This sequence comes from Mustela erminea, assembly GCF_009829155.1. Taxonomy (NCBI): domain Eukaryota; kingdom Metazoa; phylum Chordata; class Mammalia; order Carnivora; family Mustelidae; genus Mustela; species Mustela erminea. The sequence continues at coordinate 40,108,594 of NC_045633.1, read as the reverse complement.
TTGTTATGTTTTTTTACTTTATAAATCTTACTCTTGGGGCTCATTTTGGCTAGATCTCTTTTTCTTTCTTTCTTTTTGGTCGTGACTTCTGATTACTCCAAAACTTCCCAGGGTGCCCATTGCCTGGAGGGTGGTTGTTATTTTCACCTGTACAGCCCTCAACCACAACTCAATAGAATGATAAAAAGGAGGAATTTCCAACAGAGAAAAGGCCCAGAGACAATGGTATCTCCAGCAGATCTGATGGATATGGATCTAAGCAAGATATCAGAAATAGACTTCAGGGTAGCAGCTAGGAAGACAATAGTCAGGCTTGAGAAAAGTATTAATGGCAACATAGAGTCATTAAGGGCAGAAGTGAGAGAAGATGTGGCAGAATTTAAAAATGCTATCAATAAGATACAATTTAATCTAAATTCTCTAACAGTTAGGGTAAATGAGGTAGAAGAATTAATTAGTGATCTTGAAGACAAACTAATAGAAAAGAAGGAGCAGGAGGAGGCCTGGAGCAAACAACTTAGAATCCTTGAAAACAGAATTAGAGAAATAAAAGATGCCATGAAATGTTCTAATGTCAGAATTATTGGGATCCCTGGGTGGCGGGGGTGGTGGAGAGAGAGAGAGGACTAGATGATATAGCTGAGCAAATTCTAGCTGATAACTTCCCTAATCTGGGCAATGAAGCAATCCTGTCCTAGAGGCAGAGAGGATATGCCCAAAGATCAATGAAGGCAGATCAACACCCAATCATGTAATCATAAAACTCACAAATACATTAATACAAGAATACGTTATTGTAGGTGACCTTAACACTCCACTCTCAGCAATGGACAGATCAACTAAGCAGAAAATCAACATAGAAACAAGAGCTTTGAACAACCCATTGGACCAGATGGACCTCATATAAACATACAGAACATGCCACCCTAAAACAAAAGAATACTCATTCTTCTCAAGTGCAAATGGAACTTTCTCCAGAATAGACCACATACTGGGTCACAAATCAGGGTTCAGCCAATACCAAAACACTGAGATTATTCCCTGCTTATTCTCAGACAACAATGCTTTGAAACTGGAACTCAACCACAAGAAAAGGTTTGGAAGAAATTCAAACACTTAGAACCTAAAAACCAGCCTGCTCAAGAATGTTTGGGTCAACCAGGAAATCAAAGATGAACTTAATCAATTAATGGAAACCAATGAGAATGAAGACACATCAGTCCAAAATCTATGGGATACAGCAAAGGAGGTCCTAAGGTGGAAACACATAGCCATCCAAGCCTCACTCAAAAAAAACAGAGAAATCCCGAATGCACGTACTTATTTACACCATGAAGGAATCAACAACAAATTAGATCTACCCCATGCATGAGAAGAGAAATAAGATTAGAGCAGAGATCAATGAATTAGGAACCAGAGATACAGTAAAACACATTAATGAAACTAGAAACTGTTTCTTCGAAAGAATAAGATCAATAAACCAATAGCCAGACTTATCCAAAAGAAAAAAACAGAGGACTCAAAATAATAAAATTATGGATAAAAGGGGGAGATCATGACTAACACTGAGGAAATAGAAACAATCATCAGAAACTATTATCAAGAGTTATATGTCAGTAAGTTAGTCAATCTAGAAATTGATACATTCCTGGAAACCTATAAAATTCAATGACTAAAACAAGAAGAAATAAACAACCTGAATAGGCCAATAACCAGCAATGAGATTGAAGCAGTGATCAAAAATCTCCCCCAAAAACAAGAATCCAGGACCTGATGGATTGCCTGGAGAATTCTACCAAATATTCAAAGAAGAAATAATACCTATTCTCCTGAAACTGTTTCAAAAATAGAAACAGAATGAAAACTGGCTTTTTATGAAGCCAGTATTACCTTGACCCCCAAACCAGGCAAAGATCCCATCAAAAATGAGAATTTCAGAACAATATCCCTGGTAAATATGGATGCCAAGATTCTCAATAAGATACTCACTAATAAGATCCAACAGTACATTAAAAGGATTTATCTGGGGCGCCTGGGTGGCTCAGTGGGTTAAGCCGCTGCCTTTGGCTCAGGTCATGATCTCAGGGTCCTGGGATCGAGTCCCGCATCAGGCTCTCTGCTCGGCAGGGAGCCTGCTTCCCTCTCTCTTTCTGCCTGCCTCCCCATCTACTTGTGATTTCTCTCTGTCAAATAAATAAATAAAATCTTTAAAAAAAAAAAAAGGATTTATCCATCACAACAAGGTGGGATTTATCCCTGGGATGTAAGGGTTGTTCAATATTAGAAAATATTCAATATTAGAAAATCAATCAATGTGATAAAACACATGAATGAGTTTCTCAGTTGATGCAAAAAAAAAAGCATTTGAAAAAAATATAGCATCCATTCCTGATTAAAACTCTTCAGAGAATAGGGATAGAAGTAACATTCCTCAACTTCATAAAATCCCTCTATGGAAAACCCACAGTAAATATCATTCTCAATGGGGAAAAGCTGAGATCCTTTCCCTTAAGATGAAGAACATGACAAGGATGCCCCCTTTCACCACTATTGTTCAACATAGTACTAGAAGTCCAAGCAAAAGCAATCAGACAACAACAACAACAAAAACAACAAAATTTATTCAAATTGATAAAGAAGAAGTCAAAGTCTCTCTCTTTGCAGATGACATGATACTTTATGTGGAAAATCCAAAAGACTCCATCCCCAAATTATTAGAACTCATAGAGCAATTCAGCAATGTGACAGGATACAAAATCAATGTACAGAAACCCACTGCATTTCTATACACTAACAATGTAACTGAAGAAGGAGAAATTTAAAAATCGATCCCTTTTACAATACCACCAAAACCATAAGTTATCTAGGAATAAACCTAACCAAAGAGGTAAAGGATCTGTACTCTAGAAACTACATAACACTTGTGAGAGAAATTGAAGAAGACACAAAAAGATGGGAAAACATTCCATGCTCATGAATTGGAAGAATAAACATTGTTAAATTGTCTATGCTACCCAAGTCAATCTATACATTCAATGTGATCACTATCAAAATACCATTAGCATTTTTCACAGAGCTAGAATAAACAACCCTAAAATTTGTATGGAACCAGAAAAGACCCTGAATCTCCAGGGATTATTGGAAAAGAAAACCAAGGCATGACAATGCCTCACTTCAAGCTATATTACAAAGCTGCAATCATCAAGACAGCATGGCAGTGGCACAAAAACAGACATGTAGATCAATGGAACAGAAGAGAGAGCCCAGAAATGGACCCTCAACCCTATGGTCAAGTAATCTTGGACAAAGAAAGAAAGAAAGAATAACCAATGGAAAAACGACAGTCTCTTCAATAAATGGTATTAGGAAAACTGAACAGCCATATGCAAAAGAATGAAACTAGACCATTCTCTTACAACATACACAAAGATAAACTGAAAATGAATGAAAGACCTCAATGTGAGACAGAAATCTGTCAAAATCCTAGAGGAGAACATAGGCAGTAACCTCCTTGACACTGGATATAACAACTTCTTTCAAGACATGTCTCTAAAGGAAAGGGAAAGAAAAGCAAAAATGAACGTTTGGGACTTCATCAAGATCAAAAGCTTTTGCACAGCAGAGGAAACAGTCAACAAAAGAGGCAATCCACTGAAAGGGAGAAGATATTTATAAATAACATTTCAGATAAAGGGCTGATATTCAAGATCTATAAAGAGCTTCTCAAACTCAACACTCACAAAAGAAATAATCCCATCAAGAAATGGGCAGAAGACATGAAGAAACACTTCTGCAAAGAAGATATACAAATGACTAAGAGACGCATGAAAAAATGTTCAACATCATTAGCCATCAGGAAAATACAAATCAAAAACACAATGAGATATCATCTTATAGCAGTTAGAATCACAAAAATTAACATGACAGAAAACAAGTTTTGGAGAGGCACTGTTGGTATGGATGTAAGCTGTTATAGCCACTCTGAAAAACAGTGTAGAGGTTCCTCAAGACATTAAAAATAGAGCTATCCTATGACCCAGCAACTGCACTACTAGGTAGTAACCCCAAAGATATAGATGTAGGAAATAAAGGCCATATGCACCACAATGTCCATAGCAGCAGTGTTCACAATAGCCCAACTGTAAAATGAACTGACATGCCCTTCAACAGATGAAAGGATAAAGAAGATGTGGCGCATATATACAATGGAATACTACTCAGCCATCAGAAAGGATAAGTACTCACCATTTGCATGGACATGGATGGAACTGAAGAGGATTATGTTAGCTGAAATAGGTCAAGCAGAGAAAGACAATAATCATATGGTTTCACTCAGAGGTGAACTTAAGGAATAGTGTGGAGGACCACAGGGGAAGGGAGGGAAAACTGAATGGGAAGAAATCAGAGAGGGAGACAAACCATGAGAGACTCTGGACTCCAGGAAATAAACTGAGTGTTGCAGAAGGGAGAGTGTGGGAGGATGGGGTAGCCAGGTGATGCGTACTAAGGAGGGCATGTGTTGTGATGAGCACTGGGTTTTATATGTGACTAGTGAGTCGTTTAACACTACATCAAAAACTAATGATGTACTACATGTTGGCTAACTGAACATAAAAAATAATTCCTCAAACCTAAAAAGAGGGAGATAGAGAGAGAAATACAAATCAAAACCACAGTGAGATACTATCTCACACCATTCAGAATGACTAAATATAAAAACAATGAGAAAATTTAATGGCAACATAAAAAATAGTGAAACTTGAACACTTTCTTACACCATACACAAAAATAAACTCAAAATGGATGAAAAATCTCAGTATGACATAGAAAACCATTAAAATCCTAGTGAAGAATACAGGAAGTAACCTCTGACATCAGCCATAGCAACTTATTTCTAGTTATGTCTCTTGAGGCCAGGGAAACAAAAGTAAAATAAACTATTTGCACTTATCAAGATAAAAAGCTTCATACAGTGAAGAAATAACAAGACTAAAAGGCAACTGACAGAATGGGAGAAGATATTTGCCGATGACTTATCTAATCGAAGTGTTAGTATCCAAAATAAGCGACCAACTTATAAAACTCAACACCCCCCCACCAAAAACCACAAATAGTCCAGTTATAAAATGTGCAAAAGACATGAGTAGACATTTTTCCAAAGAAAACATATGGGATGGCCTACAGACATATGAAAAGATGCTCAACATCACTCATCATCAGGAAAAAACAATCAAAACTACAATGAGATATCACCTCACAATTGTGAGAATGATGAAAATCAACAACACAGGAAACAAGAGGTGTTGGTGAGGATGGAGAGAGAAGGGAAACTTATTGTGTTGCTAGTGGGAATGCAAACTGGTGCAGCCACTCTGGAAAACAGTATGGAGGTTCCTCAAAAAGTAAAAAATGTAACTACCCTACAGCAATTGCACTAACTAGGCATTTACCCAAAGAACATGAAATATAGGCTCAAAGGTTTACATATACCTGATGTTTGCAGCAGCATATTTAACAATAGCAAAAATCAAAGATAGCCCAAATGTCCATCCATTGATAATGGATAAAGAAGAAGTGGTATGTATATACAATACAGTACTACTCACCCATCAAAAAGAATGAAATCTTGCCATTAGCAACAACATGGATAGAGCAAGGATGTATTATGCTAAGTGAAATAAGTCACTCAGAAAAAGACTAGTACCATATGATCTCTCTCATATATGCAATCTAACAAAGAAATCATATGAACATATGGGAGGGGGTGGAAAGAAAAAAGGGAGTGAGGGAAATAAGCCATAAGTGACTTTTAGTGATAGAGAACAAACTGAAGGTTAATGGAGGGAGGCGGTTGGGGGTTGAGCCAGATGGGTGATGGCTATTAAAGAGAGCACTTGTAATGAATTCTGGATGATTTATGTAAGTAACAAATCACTGAATTCTACTCCAGAAACCAGTATTGTACTCTGTGTTAACTAACAACAAAAAGAAAGAAAGAAAGAAAGAAAGAAAGAAAGAAAGAAAGAAAGAAAGAAAGAGAGACTTTTAATTATAGAGCGCAAACTGATGGTTACTAGAGGGAAAGGACTGATGGAAATTAAGGACTGTAGTTGACATGATGAGCCCAGCATGGCATATGGAAGTGTTGAATCACTATATTGTATACTTGAAATTAATATAACACTGTATGTAAACTAACTGAAATTAAAATTTAAAATTTTTTTAAAAATGAAAAGAAAGATGAACTAATCTTTAGTAATGTGTAGATGTACAAACTTATCAATTTTTAAGTATTTAAAATTATAAAGTTGTAATTTTGAATTCTGATTAATCTATCTGCTAGATGTGCTTAAAAGCTTATTTTACCTCTATGAGCCTCCACTTTCCATGTCAGCTAATCCTAGCTTCTGTCTGCTTATTCTGTTTTCAGTGATTAAGTTGTTCCTTTTCTGAAGAAAGCCTAGAGGGCCTGCTACCTGTCACTTTGTTCTGTATGGATACTTTTACAGTCCTGGATATTTTATTTCTGCCAGAATTTTTTCCTATAGCCATTTATTAATCTCTGTTAAGAATTTTGGCAACTCCTCAGTTTGCACAACCGATTTTTGTTTGGTTCTTCTTGAAGGAACATATAACTGAAGAACTGGAGAAAAACAGATGTACACAAATAAGGTAGGGGGGAAAAATAGAGGATTTAAATTATTGATTTGGTTTTTGGTCACTTTGTACTCTGGGTTTAAGTTATCCTAAGATCCAACTATACTGTCTGTTCTTAGATTCCATAGGAAACCCTTGAATACTTCTAAACTTTACCTTTATCTTTAAGATAATAGAATTTTTATTACTTATAGTTCAATTAACCATGATTGAGACATCTGGTATACAGCACCTAATCACTATCTTGCTTCTATTGAAAAAGTTCAATTGACCTATTTCTGCTTTAAACTAAATTCTTTTTTTTTTTAAAGATTTTATTTATTTATTTGACAGAGATCACAAGTAGGCAGAGAGGCAGACAGAGAGAGAGAAGAAGGGAAGCAGGCTCCCTGCTGAGCAGAGAGCCCAATGCAGGGCTCGATCCCAGGACCCTGAGACCATGACCTGGGCCGAAGGAAGAGGCTTAACCCACTGAGCCACCCAGGCACCCTTAAACTAAATTCTTAAGTTAAAACCACATTCACTTGAGAGAACGATATTTTTGATTTCAAATATATTTTTGTTAAAAAAGCATTGGTGCAAATAATCAAAATTATATAAGTAGTCTTTTTTCCATTTCTTTGGAAACATAAAGAAATGAAAAAAACTCACATGATTCATCAACTAAAAGTTCTTGAGGTCTTATGTTAGTGAATATTTATCCACTTACTTATAAAAGGGAAGAAAATTTTCTAATGCAGCAGCAGTGTTAGAGAGTAATGACTCTTCACAGAAGTCAGTAGCTTGAATTTGTTATAAATTAAAATTTATGCTTGAAAATCCAAATTATAAGATAAGACAAAGGTAAATAGGTCTTACAAAATTGTTTTCACTTTTAAAAAAAGCGAATTAGATATTCTAGAAAAAAATAAAATTGCTGACTCTAATTTTTAAAGCTTGTGTTCAAACCTGTATCATAAATAGCTATCTTTTTCTTTTTAATTTCTTTTCAGTGTAACAGTATTCATTGTTTTTGCACCACACCCAGTGCTCCATACAATATGTGTCCTACTTAACACCCACCACCTGGTTCCCCCAACCTCCCACCCCCCACCCCTACAAAACCCTCAGGCTGTTTTTCAGAGTCCATAGTCTCTCATGGTTCACCTCCCCTTCCAATTTCCCCCAACTCCCTTCTCCTCTCCATCTTCCTTTGTCCTCCATGCTATTTGTTATGCTCCACAAATAAGTGAAGTCATATAATTGACTCTCTCTGCTTGACTGATTTCACTCAGCATAATCTCTTCCTGTCCCGTCCATGTTGCTACAAAAGTTGGGTATTCATCCTTTCTGATGGAGGCATAATACTCCATAGTGTATATGGACCACATCTTCCTTATCCATTCATCCGTTGAAGGGCATCTTGGTTCTTTCCACAGTTTGGCAACCGTGGCCATTGCTGCTATAAACATTGGGGTACAGATGCCCTTCTTTTCACTCCATCTGTATCTTTGGGGTAAATACCCGGCAGTGCAATTGCAGGGTCATAGGGAAGCTCTATTTTTAATTTCTTGAGGAATCTCCACACTGTTCTCCAAAGTGGCTGCACCAACTTGCATTCCCACCAACAGTGTAAGAGGGTTCCCCTTTCTCCACATCTCCTCCAACACATGGTGTTTCCTGTCTTGCTAATTTTGGCCATTCTAACTGGTGTAAGGTGGTATCTCAATGTGGTTTTAATTTGAATCTCCCTGATGGTTAGTGATGATGAACATTTTTTCATGTGTCTGATAGCCATTTGTTTTTCTTCATTGGAGAAGTGTCTGTTCATATCTTCTGCCCATTTTTTGAAAAGACAGTCTCTTCAACAAATGGTGCTGGCAAAATTGGACAGCTATATGTAGAAGAATGAAATGCGACCATTCTCTTACACCGTACACAAAGAGAAACTCAAAATGGGTAAAAGACCTCAACGTGAGACAGGAATCGATCAGAATCCTAGAGGAGAACATAGGCAGTAACCTCTTTGATATCAGCCACAGCAACTTCTTTCAAGATATGTCTCCAAAGGCAAAGGAAACGGAAGAGAAAATGAACTTTTGAGACTTCATCAAGATCAAAAGCTCCTGCACAATAAAGGAAACAGTCAAGAAAACAAAGAGGCAACCCACGGAATGGGAGAAGATATTTGCAAATGACAATACAGACAAAAGGTTGATATCCAAGATCTATAAAGAACTTCTCAAACTCAACACACACAAAACAGATAATCATATCATAAATATCTTTTGAAAAATAGAAAATATTCTCTAAAATCATCAAATAAATGCTTGAGATTAATACACCTAAAAATGAATACAAATTATACCAGATTAGCATACTTGCCTCTTTTTCAGATTCTTTAAATGTTGTTTCTTTCTCCTTTACTCGCTGCATAAACTTTTGTTTCAGTTCTTCTTCTTCCCTCTGACAGTGATCATAGAACTTCTGTCTTTTGGCTTCATAGATCTCTTGAAAACTACAAAAAAATAATTTATTACTATCATATTAAAATTGTAATATAAATAAAGCTGTAAAAATATATATTGTATGTTAAGTCCCATGTAAGGACATTTAACAACATTTTCTTCATGTATAGAAATAGAAATTTTTATGTCATGAGATGTAAAAAAAGGGAGTTTTAGTATTGAAGAATATATAGATTGTATGTCTGAAGAAGAGTAGAAGTTTAAAACAGTTGTATTAGTGATTTCTTGTTATCATTTTTCAATATATCATACTTTTTCACATCTTTTGATAATAAAATTTGGGGAAACCTCTACTTTACAAGGTTCTTATTTAAAATAAATCTGGGTAGGGATGCCTTGGTGGGACAGTCAGTTAAGCATCTGCCTTTGGCTCAGGTCATGATCCTAGGGTTCTGGGACTAAGTCCCACATTGGACTCCTTGCTCAGCAGGGAGTCTGCTTCTCTCTCAGCCTATCACCCCCCCCCCAATTTTCCTCTCTCTGCCTCTCACTCACTGACAAATAAATTTTAAAAGTCTTTTAAAAATAAAAATAAAATTAAGCCAGGCGTCATCATCATCACTATCACAATCATCACTAAAATAATCAAAATAGTACAGTAGTAGCACAAAAATAGATACATAGATAAATGGAACATTGTAGAGAGGCCAAAAACAGACCCAGGTTTATATGGTCAATTAATATATGACAATATAATATATTATTATATATTATTATATATTATATATATAACATCTTTATATAACATAATATAGTTATATGGTCAATTAATATATGACAAGTGAGGCAATAATATACAATGGGTGAAAGATAGTCCCTTCAATAGCTGGTACTGGAAAACTGAACAGCTACATGCAAGAGCATGAAACTAGACCAGTTTCTTATACCATACACAAAAGAGCCTCAAAATTAATTAAATACCAAAATGTGAAACCTGAAACCATAAAAATCCCAGGAGAAAAAGTAAGCAGTAATCTCCTGGACGTTGGCTAACATTTTTTTACCAACATTTTCTAGCTATGACTCCTCAGGCAAAAGAAACAAAAGCAAACGTAAACTATTGTGGCTACACCAAAATAAAAGGTTTTTGTACAGTGGAGGAAACCATCAACAAAACAAAAAGGCAACCTACTGGATGGGAAAAAATCATTTGCAAATGATATATCTGATAAAGGGTTAATAACCTGTCTTGTTAATTTTGGCCATTCTAACTGGTATAAGGTGATATCTCAATGTGGTTTTAATTTGAATCTCCCTGAGGGCTAGTGATGATGAACATGTTTTGGAGGGGATGTGGAGAAAGGGGAACCGTCTTACACTGTTGGTGGGAATGCAGGTTGGTGCAGCCCCTTTGGAGAACAGTGTGGAGATTTCTCAATAAATTAAAAATAGGGCTTCCTTATGACCCTGCAATTGCACGGCTGGGTATTTACCCCAAAGATACAGATGGAGTGAAAAGAAGGGCCATCTGTACCCCAATGTTTATAGCAGCAATGGCCATGGTTGCCAAACTATGGAAAGAACCAAGATGCCCTTCAACGGATGAATGGATAAGGAAGATGTGGTCCATATACACTATGGAGTATTATGCCTCCATCAGAAAGGATGAATACCCAACTTTTGTAGCAACATGGACAGGACTGGAAGAGATTCTGCTGAGTGAAATCAGTCAAGCAGAGAGAGTCAATTATCATATGGTTTCACCTATTTGTGGAGCATAACAAATAGCATGGAGGACATGGGGACTTAGGAGAAGGGAGTTGGGGGAAATTGGAAGGGGAGGTGAATCATGAGAGACTATGGACTCTGAAAAACAATCTGAGGGGGTTGAAGTGGTGGGGGGGTGGGGGGTTGGGGTACCAGGTGGTGGGTATTATAGAGGGCACGGATTGCATGGAGCACTGGGTGTGGTGAAAAAATAATGAATACTGTTATACTGAAAATAAATAAATTTAATTTTTTTAAAAAATATATAAAGACCTTATATGACTCAACACTATAAAAATAATAAACTGATAAAAAATGGGCAAAGAACATGAATAAATTTTTTCCAATGAAAATATACTGATGATAAAATTAAATATTAAATATAAAAAAAAAATTAAATATTTAAAAAAAAAAAAAAAGAAAAAAAAAAAGAAAATATACTGATGGCCCGAAAGCATGAAAAAATGCTCAACATTATTATCATTAGGGAGATGCAAATCAGATCACAATGAGATATCACCTTACAACTGTCAGAATTGTTAGAATCAAAAAGACAAAAATTTTAAAATGTTGGTAAAGATGTGGCAAAGGGGAACCCTCATGCACTGTTGGCTAGAATGTAAATTGGTATAGCCACTGTGGAAAAAGAGTACAGAGATTCCTTAAAAAATTAAAAATACAAATACCATATGTTCCAGGAATTCCACTACTGGTTATTTATCCAAAGAAAGTGAAGCATTAATTTTAAAAAAATAGGTGAAATGTATGAATTTTTGTGTTTATTTCAGCATTATTTACCATAGCCAAGATATGGAGGCAAACTAATTTTCCATCAATAGGAGAATGGATAAATAAAATGTGGTGTGGGTATGTATGTGTGTATGTGTGTGTAAAGAATATTACTCAACCTTAAAAAAAATAATCTTGCTATTTGTGACATGAACGGACCTAAGAGTACTATGTTAAGGGAAATGTCAGACACAGAAAGAAAAATACCATATAATTTCATTTATATGTGGAAACTAAAAAACAAAACAAATTAATAAATAAACAAATAAGAAAAGGAGAAACAAAAGAATAAATACGAGAACAAACTGGTGATTGCCAAGGGGAAGGGTAATGGGAGATTGGCAAAAATAGGTAAAAGGGAGTGGGGGTACAGGCCTCTGGTTATGGTATAAAAAGTCATGGGATGAATAGGAAATATAGTCAGTGGTATCATAATGGTGTTGTATGGTGACAAATGGTGGCTACACTTGTGAGCATAGCATAATGTATAAAGTTTTCAAATAATTATGTGTACACTTGAGAATAATGTAATATTGGGTATCAACTATACTTCATTTTTAAAAATTGACTTTGAGGGAAAAATTCCGGTTTGCACATCTTTATTAAAAAGTCCATCTCTTCTCCCAAAATAAAAGTATAAAAATTAAGTCAGACATCTTTCAAAATTTAATTCAAAGACAGTCAGTTCAGTTTTGTTTGTCTTCAAAGTACCTAAAAAATCAATATACCTGGATCATACCACACTGTCATCCTTTGCAGCACAAATCCTATTCCTCTTAAATATAACTAAATACACCTGCTCTTAAACTATTTTCACTTGGCTTCTACAATATTTCTGTTGCTTTTCCTCTTTCCTTCATCCAACATTCAATGCCCTTTGCCATCCTTCTCAATATCCTTTGCCAATCTTTATTAATCTTTGCCAATTTTGAAAATCTCCTTCATGAACATCTATTTCATATAAAATACAAAAATAAAAACAAAATAATATTTTTTTGGAAACACATTTCAACATATATTCATAGTGAATACTCATTTTGAGCATATAAATGGTCCCTTGAATTACATGGCTGCTAATAACTCTATCCATCTATGGTGATTAATAAACATATAATTCAAGATGACCCAGAATGTGAAATGTACAGTTATTCTCATTCCAAATGATTGAATCTCATGGTTGTTAGGGATTTCTAAATCACCCATTAACTTGTTCTGACAAGATCTTCTCCACTCACCTAAGTGGCTTGTTGTCTGGACCCACATCAGTAAAGCCCATTTTCTTCAGTCTGCAGCACCTATAGCGTTCATAATGCTGAATGTGGGTTTGTTCTTTCAGATCTTCCATATTTATACAAAGAAGCATATCCCGGAGCTTGACAAAATCACAGTGATTTTCATTTTCCACTAGGCAGAAAAATAAGAAAACACCAACATTCATTACCAATCCTTGACACCCAATAAGTATTCTTGAGTGAAAGTATGCATGAAAAGCACAATTAAAATAACAGTAAGAGGGAGAAAAGATGGCAGGGAAGTAGGAGGAGGTGCCTTTTCAACTTGTACCCCAAAGTGAGCTGATTACCTACCAAAGAACTCAGATCACCCATGAAATCAGCCAGAGATCAGAATTATACATGTCTGGATCTCTACAGAGGCAGAAGATGCCAGTGGGCAGGTAAAGCAGAGTGGAAATGTCGGACTGATACCGGAAGATAAACAAAAGGGGGAGGGAGCCACCAGAGACGACTGTTTGGAAAGTAATACCCCTAATATGAAAGTGCCCTGCGTCTGGGGACCAGCATTAACTTGGAGACTAGTTGAAAGCACTCAGAAAGAGCAAAGGATCGCAGTGGGGGGGGGATTGTGGGAATTGGGGTGGCTAGGGACAGGGGCTTAAGTCCCCAGACCCAGGACAGCCTCCCTTGGCGCTGAGCCAGAGAGAGTGTGGTGGAGAAACCAGGTCTTGGTCCCTGAGCTGCCAGCATGCCTGAGAACACGTGGGGTCCAGCTCCTGTGAGGGGCTGGGAGCCTCACCAGATGGCAGAATGCAGAGCTGTGTTACAGAGCCTGAGACACGCCCCTCACCCTCCCCTGAGAGAGGTGTGGTGAAGGCCCAGCCTGGTGCTCTCAGACCTGTGTACTGCTACTGGAGCCTGAGACACGTGTGCGACCTGCAGCCTCCCCTGAGAGAGGTGCGCACAAGCCCGGTGCTCTTAGACCCAGAAAGACCAGGCACTCCCAGCCCAGGGCCAGCAGGAAAATCTCAGTGTGTGATCGCTGCTTGGAACCTCTCAGGTGGTCTGGAGCTTCCCAGACAGCCGCTGCTGCCATGGTTTTGGGTACAAGCAGAAGATCCTGCATCCCCAGGGACTGCAACTCGGAACCTGCTCTACCAGCTGCCAAGGGGGAATTTATATGGGCTCTGCAGCACCCAAAGGAGAGCAGACTGATACGTTTCTCAATGAAACTAGAAGCTGGTTTTTTTAAAGAATCAATAAGATCGATAAACCATTGGCCACACTAATCCAAAATAAAAGAGAGAAAGCCAAAATTCATAAAATTATGAATGAAAAGGGAGAGATCACAACTAACACCAAGGAAGTAGAAACAATCATCAGAAGTTATTATCAACAGTTATATGCCAATAAGCTAAGCAACCTAGATGAAATGGATGCATTCCTGGAAAACTATAAGCTTCCAAAATTGAACCAGGAAGAAATTGACAATCTGAATAGACTGATATCTAGTAACGAGATTAAAGCAGTGATCAAAAACCTTCCAAAAAACAAGAGCCCAGGACCTGATGGATTCCCTGGGGAATTCTACCAAACTTTCAAAGAAGAAATAACACCTATTCTCCTGAAGCTGTTTCAAAAAATTGAAGCAAAAGGAAAATTTCCAGACTCTTTCTATGAAGCCAGCATTGCCTTGATTCCCAAACTAGGCAAAGACCCTACCAAAAAGGAGAATTTCAGACCAATATCACTGATGAATATGGATGCTAAGATTCTCAACAAGATCCTAGCAAACAGGATCCAACAGCACATTTAAAAGATTATCCACCATGACCAGGTGGGATTCATTCCTGGGCTACAAGGATGGTTCATCATTCACAAATCAATCAATGTGATAGAACAAATTAATAAGAGAAGAGAGAAGAACCACATGGTCCTCTCAATTGATGCAGAAAAAGCATTCGACAAAATCCAGCATCCGTTCCTGATTAAAACGTTTCAAAGTATAGGGATAGAGGGAACATTCCTGAACTTCATAAAATCTATCTATGAAAGACCCACAGCAAATATCATCCTCAATGGGAAAAAGCTTGCAGCCTTCCCGTTGAGATCAGGAACACGACAAGGATGCCCACTCTCACCACTCTTGTTCAACATAGTATTAGAAGTCCTAGCAACAGCAATCAGACAACAAAGAGAAATAAAAGGTATCCAAATTGGCAATGAAGAAGCCAAACTCTCTCTCTTCGCAGATGACATGATTCTTTATATGAAAAACCCAAAAGACTCCACCCCCATAACTATAGAACTCATACAGCAATTCAGTAATGTGGCAGGATACAAAGTCAATGTACAGAAATCAGTGGCTTTCTTATACACTAACAGTGAAAATACAGAAAGGGAAATTAGAGAATCGATTCCATTTACAATAGCACCAAGAACCATAAGATACCTGGGAATAAACCTAACCAAAGAGGTAAAGGATCTGTACTCAAGGAACTACAGGACACTCATGAAAGAAATTGAAGAAGACCCAAAAAGATGGAAGATCATTCCATGCTCTTAGATCAGAAGAATAAACATTGTTAAAATATCTATACTGCCTAGAGCAATCTATACTTTCAATGCCATTCCGATCAAAATTCCACCAGTAGTTTTCAAAGAGCTAGAGCAAACAATCCAAGAATCTATTGGAATCAGAAGAGACCCCGAATCACTAAGGAAATGTTGAAAAACAAAAGTAAAACTGGGGGCATCATGTTACCTGATTTCAAACTTTACTACAAAGCTGTGATCACCAAGACAGCATGGTACTGGCATAAAAACAGACACATAAACCAGTGGAACAGAGTAGAGAGCCCAGATATGGACTATCAACTCTATGGTCAAATAATCTTTGACAAAACAGGAAAAAATATACAGTGGAAAAAAGACAGTCTCTTCAATAAATGGTGCTGGGAAAACTGAACAGCTATATGGAGAAGAATGAAACTCGACCATTCTCTTACACCGTACACAAAGAGAAACTCAAAATGGATAAAAGACCTCAACATGAGACAGGAATCCATCAGAATCCTAGAGGAGAACATAGGCAGTAACCTCTTCGATATCAGCCACAGCAACTTCTTTCAAGATATGTCTCCAAAGGCAAAGAAAACAAAAGAGAAGATGAACTTTTGGGACTTCATCAAGATCAAAAGCTTCTGCACAGCAAAGGAAACAGTCAAGAAAACAAAGAGGCAACCCACGGAATGGGAGAAGATATTTGCAAATGACAGTACAGGCAAAAGATTGATATCCAGGATCTATAAAGAACTCCTGAAACTCAACACACACAAAACAGACAATCATATCAAAAAATGGGCAGAAGACATTAACAGACACTTCTCCAATGAAGACATACAAATAGCTATCAGACGCATGAAAAAATGCTCATCATCAGGGAGATTCAAATTAAAACCACATTGAGATACCACCTTGCACCAGTTAGAATGGCCAAA
Source organism: Mustela erminea (assembly GCF_009829155.1). NCBI lineage: Eukaryota > Metazoa > Chordata > Mammalia > Carnivora > Mustelidae > Mustela > Mustela erminea. The sequence goes on along the minus strand of NC_045633.1, from coordinate 40,092,199 downwards.
ATTAGCAAGACAGGAAACAACATGTGTTGGAGGGAATGTGGAGAAAGGGGAACCCTCTTACACTATTGGTGGGAATGCAAGTTGGTGCAGCCACTTTGGAGAACAGTGTGGAGATTCCTCAAGAAATTAAAAATAGAGCTTCCCTATGACCCTGCGATTGCACTGCCAGGTATTTACCCCAAAGATACAGATGGAGTGAAAAGAAGGGCCATCTGTACCCCAATGTTTATAGCAGCAATGGCCACGGTCGCCAAACTGTGGAAAGAACCAAGATGCCCTTCAACGGATGAATGGATAAGGAAAATGTGGTCCATATACACTATGGAGTATTATGCCTCCATCAGAAAGGATGAATACCCAACTTTTGTAGCAACATGGACAGGACTGGAAGAGATTATGCTGAGTGAAATCAGTCAAGCAGAGAGAGTCAGTTATCATATGGTTTCACCTATTTGTGGAGCATAACAAATAGCATGGAGGACGAAGGAAGATGGAGAGAAGGGAGTTGGGGGAAATTGGAAGGGGAGGTGAACCATGAGAGACCATGGACTCTGAAAAACAGCCTGAGGGTTTTGAAGGGTCGTGGGGTGGGAGGTTGGGGGAACCAGGTGGTGGGTATTAGAGAGGGCACGTATTGCATGGAGCACTGGGTGTGGTGCAAAAAACAATGAATACTGTTACACTGAAAAGAAATTTTTAAAAAAAGAAAAAAAGAAAAAAGGGCTAAAAAAAACAGCTAAGAGATTTTTATAATTAATAGATATAATTCTTTGGGACTGTAACTATGATTATATGGTATATATCTATTATAGGCAGAGTTTATTTTTGGATAAGGACATTTGCTTTATATTTATTAGCCAATGAATAAATAAGGAATTGAATTAACATTCATATTAGTGTACAGTGTAGTTTTTTGTTAATTATTGTTAGCATTTTACAAACTGCCCCCAAGGTATTTCATAGAGCACTAACAAAGACTGTTATCTAATTTCACTAAAGTAAATAATTTCATTAATATAAATCCTGTTACCATGAGGGCATTAAAAACTATGCATGATTTAGTTCCCAAACAGTATTTATATCCCATATTCATGAAACAAAATTAGCAATATTTAAAATCAATCAATAAATTTACATGGCTCTCTCCTGTGTTTGTCATATCCAGACTACTGAGCATTATATATATTTTATTGTGCATGATATTGTAACCAAACTTTTTTTTTAAAGATTTTATTTATTAATTTGACAGAGAGAAATCACAAGTAGACGGAGAGGCAGCCAGAGAGAGAGATAGGGAAGAGAGCCCGATGCGGGACTCGATCCCAGGACCCTGAGATCATGACCTGAGCTGAAGGCAGCGGCCCAACCCACTGAGCCACCCAGGCACCCCTGTAACCAAACTTAATATTCATTGAGGTATATTGTTTTTAAGTATGTTTCATATATTTAATTTTTAAGATACCTATTAATAAAACAATATTTTGGAAACTAGTATAAGTGGAGATAATCTAATCCCCAATAATTTATATTACAACTATATAAACCAGAGAATAAATGACTGCCTTTTATACTATTTCAACCATCACAATGTTAGATAGCTAATAATAACATTTAATAAATTTTTAGATAGCTAAATAATATTAAATTAAATTAAATATTAATTAAATTAAATATTAAAATGTTAGATAACTAATAATAATATTTAATAAATATTTAAGCATAATGTTTCCAAAGGTAAATTACCTTTCTTTATTTTAAAAATACTTTACCATCCTTTTTGTCTAGTAACCTCTCAAAAATGCTTTATAAATTAAGCAGTAATTTATTTATGCAACAGGTTTTAAACACTGATATTTATGATTCAATTTTGTTCAAAGTTCTTTTGTTCAAGTCACTTTCCAACATTCTTAATGCAATTCTGTATGCATAGAGAGATAGCATGCATATGTCAGACTGGGGTAAATGAGGAGGTTCTAACAAAAATCTGTGAATATTTTTCTAAAGTACCACCTAGGAAACTCTTATGAGAATGAATTATAGTCAAAATAAGAATTCACTTATATGGAAAAGATTTGTGCTCTTCATGAGTAACCCTTCATTTATTCTTTAACAACAACTACCAATATTGACTCAAGTTAAAATATTTTAAGACTATGAGAACACACACACACATACACACACACACACACACACACACACACACACACTTTCCAGAGCAAACCTGCTCACTTTCATCGCATTTACCTTGTAAAACTCCCCAAGGGTACTGACGGCCTCTGACCATTCTTTTTCCAACTTTAACTTCATCCATACTCCCTACTACAGCAAAAGGTAGTTGTCCCTAAAAGTAAGAACAATTTCAGTTATGTTCCCTGATAACAATATGGCCTACTGTTTTTTTTTTTCTGTTATGGAAATCAATAGAGACAAGAATATCATAGTAAGTTTATTCAAACAAGGCATTACACAGTCTTGAATTTTAAGACTTGGTAGTAAATATGTGCAAATTAATTTTTGCAAGCATTATCATCCAGCCATGCACACAAATGAAAACTACCTACTGAGTAGAGCCTAAAGCAAGGGATTCCGCTGTGGGGAATACAAATAAATATTTTTATTAGACACAATTTTTTCCACATTTTCCTTACCATGAAACACAAGTATGTGGAGGAAATAATATGCAAACAACTTTTAACCCCAATATACAAGTTAAAATGGAAAGTATTAAGAAAAAACTATAATAATTAGTTAATGGATATACAGAGTATATTAATAAATATACTATATATGTCTAGTGAATTCTAAATAAAATTAAAAGGTCACTCTGGGAAGTGAGAGTCAGAGGGATCTGAAAATTAATGTGAAACCAAAGGGAGATTGGGGGAGATGATAAGCAAAGTAAGAAGAATAATCATCAGTAAAATAAGCTTTTGAGCCAAATGTAAAGATGGCAGAAATATGCAAGATAAATTCATGATTTGTCAGAATTACATAGATTGCCTTAATAGAAGGGCTGATATACAAGAAATGTCAAATATAAAAATCATTAAACATCATGTCAAGTATTAAATAATTAACAGTATTTACTTTATTAATCAATTTTGGTTTAAAATAAGTATTACCTATGAATTCCTAGAGGTAAAATTAGAAAGGTCAAAATCTTTTTTTTTTTTAAAGATTTTATTTATTTATTTGACAGAGAGAAATCACAAGTAGACGGAGAGGCAGGCAGAGAGAGAGAGAGGAGGAAGCAGGCTCCCTGCTGAGCAGAGAGCCCGATGCGGGACTCGATCCCAGGACCCTGAGATCATGACCTGAGCCGAAGGCAGCGGCTTAACCCACTGAGCCACCCAGGCGCCCCAGAAAGGTCAAAATCTTTAAGACAAAATCTAAAGAAAATATAACGCAGAAGAATAAATAAAAATTTTGTGAACATTGGGGTAGAGATGGCCCTTCTTTTCACTCCATCTGTATCTTTGGGGTAAATACCCAGCAAGGCAATTGTAGGATCATAGGGAAGATCTATTTTTAACTTCTTAAGGAATCTCCACACTGTTTTCCAAAGTGGCTGCACCAACTTGCATTCCCACCAACAGTGTAAGAGGGTTCCCCTTTCTCCACATCCTCTCCAACACTTGTTGCTTACTGTCTTGTTGATTTTTGTCATTCTAACTGGTGTAAGGTGATATCTCAATGTGGTTTTGATTTGAATCTCCCTGATGGTTAGTGATGATGAAAAGTTTTTCATGTCTAGTAGCCACTTGTATACGTTCTTTGTGAAATGTCTGTTCATGTCTTCTCCCCATTTTTTGACGTGATTATCTGTTTTGTGTGTATTGAGTTTGAGGAGTTCTTTATAGATCTTTTATATCAGCCTTTTGTCTGTAGTGTCATTTGTGAATATCTTCTCCCATTCCGTGGGTTGCCTCTTCATTTTTTGGACTATTTCCTTTGCTGTGCAGAAGCTTTTTATCTTGATGAAGTCCCAAAAGTTCACTTTTGCTTTTTTTTCCTTTGTCATTGGAGACATGTCTTGAAAGAAGTTGCTGTGGCTGATGTCAAAGAGGTTACTGCCTATGTTCTCCTCTAGGATTTTGATAGATTCCTGCCTCACGTTGAGATCTTTTATCCATTTTGAGTTTATCTTTGTGCATGGTATAAGAGAAAGAAACAGATAAGTCAAAATAAACAATAATCACATCCAAGAATGGGCAGAAGACATGAACAGACACTTCTCCAAAGAAGGCATACAAATGGCTAACAAACCCATGAAAAAATGTTCATCATCATTAGCCATCAGGGAGATTCAAATCAAAACCACATTGAGATAGCACCTTACACCAGTTAGAATAACAAAAATTAAGACAGTAAACAAGTGTTGGAGAGGATGTAGGGAAAGGGGAACCCTCATATACTGTTGGTAGGAATGCAAGTTGGTGCAGCCACTTTAGAAAACAGTGTAGAGATTTCTTAAGAAATTAAAAATAGAACTACCCTATGACCTGAAATTGCACTGCTAGATATTTACCCCAGATGTAGTGAAAAGAAGGGCCATCTCTACCCCCACCATTCATAGAAGCAATGGTCACAGTTGCCGAACTGTGGAAAGAGATGCCCTTCAACAAATGAATGGATAAAGAAGATATGGTCCATATATACAATGGAATATTATGCCTCCATCAGAAACTATGAATACCCAACTTTTGTATCAACATGGATGGGACTGGAAGAGATTATGCTGAGTGAAATAAGTCAAGCAGAGAGAGTCAATTATCATATGGTTTCACTTATGTGTGGAGCTTAACAAATAGCATGGAGGACATGGGGAGATGGAGAGGAGAAGGGAGTTGAGGGAAATTGGAAGGGGAGGTGAACCATGAGAGACCATGGACTCTGAAAAACAATCTGAGGGTTTTGAAGGGGCGGGGGGTGGGAGGTCAGGGTACCAGGTGGTGGGTATTATAGAGGGCACGGATTGCATGGAGCAATCTGTGGTGCAAAAATAATGAATGGTGGGTGTGGTGCAAAAATAATGAATACTGTTATGCTGAAAATAAAAAATAAATTTAAATTTTTTTTCTATAAGAAAAAACACTTCTAAAGTGAAAAAGAAATGAGAATATATTCTCATTTCTTTGCAATTTTGGAATATAGTGTCTTCTAAAACACAAACTGAAAATCAAGGAGGAACTGACAAATCACCCTGATGTGTCCACCCTGAGAAATTATAATCTCTCTCCAGGCCTCCTCCTTCTTTTTTTTCTTTTTTCTTTTTTTCTTTCTTTTTTATTGATTTGGACCATCTTGGCTTTGGTGGCATATCTGTAGTAGCTTTTGACTACTTCACATTATTTCTAAGGTGCATTTTGCTTGGGGCATGGTTGACATTTTGGACTCTGTTCATTCCCTCAAACATCCCTCAACAGAATGACTAGGAGGAGGAACTCCCAACAAAGGAAAGAACCAGAAACAATGTCCTCTGACATAGATTTAATGGAAATGGATTTAAGCAAGATGTCAGAGATAGACTTCAGATTAGCAATCATGAAGTCAATAGCTAAGCTTGAAAAAAGCATTAGTGATGATATAGAATCTCTAAGGGCAGAAATGAGATCTAATCAGGATGAATTTAGAAATGCTATGAATGAGATGTCCTCTAAACTGGATACGCTAACAGCTACAGTAAATGAGGCAGAAGAACAAATTAAAGATCTAGAAGATGAGTTGACAGAAAAGAAGGAAGCTGAGGAATATAGGAATAGGCACTAGTAGCCCATGGAAATAGACTTAGAGAGATCAATGACACCACAAAAAGTCCCAATGTCAGAATTACTGGGATCCCCGAGGGGGTAGAGAGAGAGAGATCAAGAAGTATAATTAAGTAAATCGTAGTTGAGAACTCCCCTGATCTGGAAACAAGCATTCGTGTCTAAGAAGCAGAGAGGACTCCTCCAAAGCCAACAGTAATAGAACAACACCCTGACATATAACAGTGAAGCTTGCAACTCTTAGAGAAAGAGAAGCTATCCTGAAAGCAGCTAGGGGGAAGAGATTTCTTACTCTCAGAGAGAGGAACAACAGAATAATGTCAGACCTTACTACAGAGACCTAGCAAGCCAGAAAGGGTTGGCAAATTATTCAGAGTATTAAATGAGAGGAAAATGCATCCAAGGATACTTTATCCAGCAAAGCTGTCATTTGGAATGGACGGAGACAAGGAGTTTCTGAGACCAACAGAAACTGAAAAAATATGTGACCGCCAAGGCAGCCCTGCAAGAAATATTAATGGGGGTTCTATGAAAAAAAGAAAGACCCCAAGAATAATATAGACTAGAAATTTACAGAGACAATCTATAGAAACAGGGGCTTTAAAGGCAATAGGATGTCACTAAATTCATATCTTTCAATAGTTACTCTAAAAGTAAATGAGCCAAATGCTCCCACCAAGAGACACAGAGTTTCAAGTTCGATGAAAAAACAGGAACCATCCATATCCTGAATTCAAGAGACTCATCTTGAACCTAAAGACACCTCCAGACTGAAAGTGATGGGATGGAGAACCATCAATCATGCCAGGAGACTTCAAAAACAAAACAAACCAAAACTGGTGTAGCAATTCTCATATCAGATGAATTAGATTTTAAACCAAATAGTGAATGGTGACTAACATAACACAATAAGGGGGGGAAAGGGCAAAAAATAAAATAAAATAAACCAAATAGTGTATTAAGAGATGTAGAGGGACACTATATCATACTTAAAGAGGCTATCCAACAAGAAAATCTAACAACTGTAAATATCTATGCCCCCAACATGGAAGCAGCCAACTACATAAGCCAATTGTCAACCAAAACAATGAATAATATTGATAATAATACATTAATAGTAGGAGACATCAACACTCCACTCACAGCAATAGACAAATCATCTAAGCAGATCAACAAAGAGACAAGAGTTTTGAAGGACACATTGGACCAGATGGACGTTGTAGATATATACAGAGCATTCCACAAAACAACAGAACACTTATTCTTCTCAAATACACACAGATCTTTCTCCAAAGCATATCACATACTGGCTGATGAATCTTGTTGCAACCAGTACCAAAAGGTGGGGGTTATTTCCTATAAATTTTCAGACTACAATGCTTTGAAACTGGAACTTAACCACAAGGAAAAATTTGGAAGTTATGCAAACACTTGGAGGTTAAAAATCATCCCGCTAAAGAATAAATGGGTCAACCAGGAAATTAAATATGAATTTAAACAATTCATGCAAACCAGTGAAAATGAAAACACAATAATTCAGAACCTATGGGATACTCGAAAGGTTGTCCTTAGAGGGAAGCACATAGCCATCCATGCCACTCTCAAAAAAAAAAAAAAAAAAAAAAAAGAAAATTCCCAAATGCACAAGCTAACCTTAAGGATCTGGATAAAGAACAGCAAATAAAGGCTAAACCAAGCAGGAGAAGAGAAATTAATAAAGATTAAAGCAGAAATCAATGAAATAGAAACTAGAAGAACAGTAGAAGAGATAAACGAAACTAAAAGCTGGTTTGTTGAAAGAATTACTAAGATTGATAAAACTGGCCAGATTTATCAAAAAGAAAAGAGAAAGGAACCAAATAAATAAAATCATGAATGAAGGGGAGAAATCATGAATAATACCAAGAAAATAGAGACAATTATTAGAACTTATTACCAGCAGCTATATGCCAACAAACTAGGCAATCTGGGAAAAAATGGATGCATTCCTGCAAACTTATAAACTACCAAGACTGAAACAGGAAAGGTAGAACATCTGAACAGACCAGTAACCAGCAAGGAAGTTGAGGCAGTAATCAAAAACCTCCTCAAACCAAGAGGGCCAGAACCTCCTCAAACCAGGGCCAGATGTCTTCCCAGGAGAATTCCACCAAACATTTAAAGAAGAAATCATACCTATTCTATTGACATTATGTTCCAAAAAATAGGTATGGAAGGAAAACTTCCAAACTTATTCTATGAGGCCAGCATTAATTTGATTCCCAAACAAGGCAAAGGCCCCATCAAAAAGGAGAAACACGGACCAATATCCCTGATGAACATGGACACCAAAATACTCACCAAGGTCCTAGTCAATAGGGTCCAACAGTATATTAAAAGGATTATTCACCACGACCATGTGAGATTTATCCCTGGGATGCAAAGGCGGTTCAACATTTGCAAGTCAATCAACATAATAGACCAAATTAATAAAAACAAGAACCATAGGATTCTCTCAACTGACACAGAAAAATCATTTGACAAAATACAGCATTCTTTCTTGATTAAAACTCTTCAAAGTGTAGGGATAGAGGGAATACACTTTACTATCATAAAAGTCATCCATGAAAACCCCATAGTGAATATCATTCTCAATGGGGGAAAAAATGAGAGCATTTCTCTTAAGGTCAGGAACATGACAGGGATGCCCACTCTCACCACTATTGTTCAACATAGTACTAAAAGTCCTAGTCTAAGCAATCAGACAACAAAAAGAAATAAAAACAGTCAAATTGGCAAAGAAGAAGTCAAACTCTCTCTCTGCAGATGACATGATACTTTCTGTGGAAAACCCAAAAAACTCCACTAGAACTCACACAATAATTCAGCAATGTGGCAGGATACAAAATCAATACACAGAAATCAGTGCATTTCTATACACTAAACATGCAACTGAAGAAAGAGAAATTTAAGAATCAATCCCATTTACAATAACAACCTCAAGATACCTAGGAATAAACCTAACCAAAGATGTAAAGGATCTGTACTCTAGAAACTACAGAACACTTGTGAAAGTATTTGAGGAAGACACAAAGAGATGGAAAAAGATTTTATTCTCATGGATTAGAAGAATAAACATTGTGAAAATTTCTATGCTGTCCACAGCAATCTATGCTTTCAATGCAATCACTATCAAAATACATTTGCCGAATTTTCACAGAGTTGGAACAAACAATCCTAAAATTTGTATGGAACCAGAAAAGACCCTGAATTGCCAGGGAATTGTTGAAAAAGAAAGCTAAATTTGGGGGCATCATGACGCTTGACTTCAAGCTATATAATAGTGCTGTGATCATCAAGATAGCATGGTATTGTCACAAAAACAGACACATAGATTAAAGGAACAGAATAGAGTCTCCAGAAATGGTCCCTCAAGTCTATGGTCAACTAATCTTCAATAAATCTGGAAAGAATATCCAATGGAAAAAAATAGTCTCTTGAATAAATGGTTCTGGGAAAATTCGACAGCTATGTACAGAAGAATGAAACTTGACCATTCCCTTGCATCATACACACAAAGAGAAAACTCAAAATGGATGAAAGATCTCAATGTGAGATGAATCCGTCAAAATCCTAGAGAAGAACATAGGCAGTAATCTCTTCAACACTGACCACAGCAACTTCTTTCAAGACATGTCTCTAAAGGCAAGGGAAGTGAATGCGAAAATGAACTTTTGGGACTTCCTTGCACAGCAAAGGAAATGGTCAACAAAACTAAGAGGGAACCCACAAAAGGGAGCAGATATTGCAAATGAAGATAGGGCTGGTATCCAAGATCTATAAGGAATTTCTCAAACTCAACACCCAAAACCCAAATAATCCAGTCAAGAAATTGGCAAAAGACTGAAGAGACACTTCTCCAAAGACATACAAATGACTAGCAGATGCATGAAAAAATGTTTAACATCACTAGACATCAGGGAAATTCAAACCAAAACCACAATGAGATATAAGTTTACACCAGTTAGAATGGCGATTAACAAGACAGGAAACAACAAGTGTTGACGAAGATGTGGAGCAAGGGGAACCTTATTACACTGTGGGTGGGAATTTAAGCTGGTATAGTCACTCTGGAAAACAGTATGAAGTTTCCTCAAGACATTGAAAATAGAGCTACCCTACAACCCACCAACTACACTACTAGGTATTTACCCCACATACAGAGATGTAGTGTAAAGAAGGGGAACATGCATCCCAATGTTCATGGCAACAATGTCCACAATAGCCCAACTGTGGAAGGAACTGACAGGCTTTTCAATTGAGGAATAGATAAAGAAGATGTGGCACATATATACCATGGAATATTACTCAGCCATCAGAAAGGACGAATACCCTCCATTTGCATCAACATGGATGAAACTGGAGGAGATTAAGTTACATGAAATAAGTCAAGCAGAGAAAGACAATTATCATATGGTTTCACTCATATGTGGAACATAAGTAATAGTGTAGAGGCCCACAGGGGAAGGAAGAGAAAACTGAGTGGGAAGAAATAAGAAAGGAGAAAAAACTATGAGCGACTCTGGACTCTGGGAAATAAACTGAGGCTTACAGAAGGGAGGGGTGAGGAGAGGGGATAGCCCAGTGATGTGTATTAATGAGGGCATGTGTTGTGATGAGCACTGGGTATTATACGTGACTAAAGAATCACTGAACGTTACATTAAAAACTTTGATATACTATATTGCTTAATTGAACATAATAAAAAATATTTAATTATAAAAATAAAAACATTTTTTCCAATTAAAAAAAAACCTCTTGGTATTAGGATGTTCCAGCTTATCTTCCAGGGGAGGCATTTGTTGTACTGGTTCTCAGGTGTCTGCCTCCTCAGAATTGCACCGTCCTTGTTAGGGGGCTGGGTTCAGTGTGAATGCCTCCAGATTGTTCTATGTGGCTTTTGTTCCCTGAAATATTTCTGCACTTTTAGAGGATAAATATCAAAATGGCAGTCTCTCAATCTCCAGCCCCAGATCTTAAATACTGCACCCCCCATTCTTCAATAAGTCCTCACAGAAAACCAGTCAGTCACTCTTGTCTCCCTGGTTTCCATCTGTGTTCACCCAGGCTGTGACCAAGCATCTTTATCTTGGGCTCCTAACCCCATTTTGAGTCTCCAGACTTTAGAGTCTCCAGTGGTATGCACTGCACCACTCCTCCCAGGAGTTAGAGAAAGGTCTTGCCACAGTTCTGCCTCTTGCTGGGCCCTTGCTTGGAGAGTGGTTGTGTGACCAGACCAAGCTTCATTGTTTATGGCAACACAAAGTTGAAAGCCCATTTCTGGCCTCTCTGTTTGCAGCTGGCTTCCCTGTTCCAGTGTTTGGAAACTCTGCAACCCTCAGGTACCCCTTTTCTTTTTGTGACGCCAGGGATCCTGAGACTATGCTATTCCACTTAGGATTCTGCCTGCTTTGCCACCTGAGTGCCTTTCAAACCAGAACACCCATCACTGAAGCAGATGTCTAGAAGTTTTGATTTTGCACTCCACTGCTATATCACTTTGCAGTAGCCAGCTTATGGAGGCTCCCTCCCCCTACCCCCATGGTTTAATCTTCAGATACATGGCCTAGGATTCTTTGCAAAAATAGTTGCTTTTCTATTCGGAGAATTTCAGCAATTCTTTTCTTAGAGCTCCAGTTCAGTTCATAGATGTTCATAAAGATTTTATAGGTATCTAGCTGAATTCCAGGGGCCAGACAAAACCAGGGTCCACTACTCCTCTGCCATCTTCTTCTAAAATCTGTTATGCCTCTGTACACCTATAATGAAGCAGCAGATAAAGAAACCAAGGAATCGATCCCATTTTCAATTGCACCAGAAACAATAAGATACCTAGGAACATATATAACTGAAGAAGCAAAAAGTCTACACTCTGAAAACAATAGAACACTTATGAAAGAAATTGAAGAGGACACAAATAAATGGAACAAATTCTGTGCTAATGGTTTTGAACAACAAACACTGTTAAAATGTCTATACTAACCAAAGCAATCTATGCTATTCAATCCCTATCAAAATACTATCAGCAGTTTTCACAGAGCTAGAACAAATGATCCTATAATTTGTATGGAACCAGAAAAGACCCCAAATAGCCAAACAATTGTGAAAAAGAAAAACAAAACTGGAGGCATCACTATTCTGGGTTTCAAACTATGTTACAAAGCTGTAGCCATCAAGATATTAAGGTACAGGAGCACCTGGGTGACTTAGTCTGTTAAGTGTATGCCTTCAGTTTAAGTCATGATGCCAAAGTCCTGAGTTCAAGCCCTGCATCAGGCACCATGCCTAGTGAGGAGCTTGTTCCACCTTCTCCGTCTGCAGTTCCCCTTGCTTGTATTCTCTCTCTGTCAAATAAAGAAGTAAAATCTAAAAACAAAAAGACAGTATGGTACTGAAACAAAAACAGCCACATAGATCAATGGAACAGAACAGAAAACCCATGAATGAACTCTCAAATCTATGGTCAACTAATCTTCAATAAATCAGGAAAGAACATCCAAAGGGAAAAAGACAGTCTCTTCAACAATGGTGTTGGGGAAACTGGGGAGCAACATGCTAAAGGATGAAATTGGACCCCTTGCTTACATCATAAAACAAAAATAAACTCAAAAGGGATGAAAGACCTACATGTGATATAGGAATCTTTCAAAATCTTAGAGGAGAACACAAGCTAAAACCCCTCTGACCTCAACCTTGAAACTTTTTTTTAAAGATTTTATTTATTTATTTGACAGACAGAGATCAGAAGTAGGCAGAGAGGCAGGCAGAGAGAGAGGAGTAAGCAGGCCCCCTGCTGAGCAGAAAGCCCGATGTGGGGCTTGATCCCAGGACTCTGGGATCATGACCTGAGCCAGAGGCAGAGGTTTTAACCCACTGAGCCACCCAGGTGCCCCAACCTTGCAACTTTTTATTAGACATATAACCTGAAGCAAAGTAAACAAAAGCAAAAGTGAATTATTGAGACTTCACCAAGATAAAAAGTCTCTGAAGAGCAAAGGAAACCATCAACAAAACTGAAAGGTAACCAATGGAATGGGAGTAGATATTTGCAAATTTTGTATCTGATAAAGGGTTAGCATCCAAAGCCTATAAAAGACTTATCAAATCAACAACAATAACAAAAATAATAATCTAGTTAAGAAATGGGCAGAAGACCTAAATAGACACTTTCCCCAAGAACATACGAATGACTAACAGGCACATGAAAAGATGGTCAACATAACTTATCATCAAGGAAATGCAATTCAAAACCACAATGATATACCTCCTCACACTTGCCAGAATGGCTAAAATTGACAACACAAGAAACAAGAGGTGTTGGCAAAGATGTGGAAAAAGGGGAATCTTCTTGCACAGTTGTTGGAAATGCAAACAGGTGTGGTCATTCTGGAGAACTCTACAGAGTTTCCCTAAAAAGTTAAAAATAAAACTGCCTTAAGATCCGATAATTGCAATACTAGGTATTTACCCAAAGGATACAAAAGTACTGATGTTTGTAGAAGCATTATCAACAATAGCCAAATTATGGAAAGAGCCCAAATGTCTATTGAATGTCCATTGAATGATGGATGAATAGAGAAGATGTGATATATATATAATGGAATATTACTCAGGCATCTAAAAATGGAATCTTAACATTTGCAATGACGTGGAGGGAAATAGAGGGTATTATGTTAAGTGAAATAAGTCAGTCAGAGAAAGACAAATAGCATATGATTTCACTCATGTGGAATTTAAGAAACAAAACATGAACAGAGGGGAAGGGAAGGAAAAATGAAATAAGATGAAATCAGAGATGGAAATGAACTATAAGACTCCTAACTATAGGAAAAAAACAGGATTGTTGGAGGGAGATCGGGGGGTTAGTGTACTGAAATAGATTACGTTGAGTGAAATAAGTCAAGCAGAGAGTGTCAATCAACTATGGTTTCGCTTATTTGTGGAGCATAAGGAATAACATGGAGGACATGGGGAGCTGGAGAGAAGGGAGTTGGGAAATTGGAGGGAGGGATCAGCCATGAGAAACTGTGGATGCTGAGAAAAAAACTTGAGGGTTTTGGAGGGGAGGGAGGTGGGAAGTTGGGTGAGCCTAGTGGGGGGTATTATGGAGTACTGGGTGTGGTGCATAAACAATGAATTCAGGAAGTCACTGAAAAGAATTTTTAAAAAAAGGAAAAAATGGATCTTTGTTTCCATTTTCCTGATCCTTATAAAATGGATATAAACAAATATTTCTCCTGGGAAGATATGCTAATAGAAAATAAGTACATGAAAAGACCAAATATCATTAATTCTCTTCATATTATATGTCCATAACAGAGAGCAATCATCTACAGACAGAAATCGATTAGTGGTTGCCTGGGGTTGTTGAGGAGGCGATCTGACAGGTAGCAGAGGAGAAGAGAAGCAAGAAAGAAAGGGGGGAAGGAAGTAGAAAGAAGGAAGGAAGGAAAGAAGGGTAGAAAAAAGAATAAGAAGAAGAAGGGGGAAGAGGAGGTGGAGGAGGAAGGAGAAGGAGAAGAAAGGAAAGAAAGAAAGGAAGGTAGAAAGAAAGGAAAGAAAGAAGGAAGGAAAAAGAGGAGGGAGGGAGGGAGAGAGAACAGAAGGAAGGAAGGAAGGAAGGAAGAGTTGAAGGGGAGGGGATTGAAGGGAAAGAGAGAAAAGAGATTTCCTACAATAGATTTAAAGTCTCTTTGGTGTGTGTGTGTGTGTGTGTGTGTGTGTGTGTGTGTGTGTGTGTGTGTGTTTGCTTGTTTGTTTTTTGCAAGCAAGATGGTGGAGAAGTAGGGGACTGTATTTCAACCAGCCCCTTGAATTGAGCTGGATATCTACCAGACAATTCTGAACAACCCCTGAACATTTTGAGATGTAAGAATATATATCCAGATCTATACCAACAGACTATCTCTGGCAGCTGGTTTCACGGTATGACACAGGGAGATACAATTCTGTGTAAGTCATGTTATGGGGAAGGTGAAATAACACAGGAGCACAAGTGTCCCTCACTGGGGCCCAGGCACAGGCTCACAGAGCAGTAGTGGCATGGAAAGGACTTAGGGCAGCCCCTCAGACTGAAACCTGGAGCTGTAGGGGCATGCAAATGAACTGGGGGAGGATTTGGTGGTTTTAGAAGCATGAAGGACAAAGATGTGTCTGGACATGGAAGCTAGGGCTGGGAGTGCATCTGTGTGGCATACAACCCAGGATGCTGAGGTTTTTAGCAGCATAGACAAAAACAAAGTCAGTATGGCTTGGAGCGCTCTCTGGAGAACAGAATGCAATCTCTCTGTTCTGAGACAGAAGTTTGAATACAGTCAATTCTGTGTTGTATGTGCTTTGTAGAGACAGGGAAAGCCACCAGGAAAAGCCACCAGAAAGCAAGCCCCCCAAAACTGATTTTTCCTGACCAACCCTCCCCGAACAAGGAACATGGGAACTCTGCCCAAACAGCATTGCCTGAGTAACAGCACAGCAGGCGCCTCCTCCAAATAACAAGCCGGAAGAACAAGAGGCCGACAACCCTAAGGTCTCTATAAAACAGGTGGATCTTGCTTGGGTTGTGGTCAACAGTTTGGTCTCTGTACATTCCCTCAACCACTCCTCACCAGAATGCCTAGGAGGAGAAACCCCCAACACAGGAAAAATTCAGAGACTGTGACATCTGCCACAGAACTAAAGGATATGGCTATAAGCACGGTATCAGAAATAGAATCCAAGGTGGCTATCCAGAAATAGAATTCAGGGTAACCAGAAGATGGTTGGAGAAAACAATTGTGGCAACATAGATTCTCTAAGGGCAGAAGTGAGAGCTGATCTAGCAGAACCTTAAAATGTTACTAATGAGACCCAATCTAATCTAGACACTTGAACAGCTAGGGCAAATGAGATAGAAAAAGGAATTAGTGATCTAAAAGACAAACTGATAGAAAAGGAGTAGGAGGAGGGCAGGAACAAGCAGATTAGAAGCTATGAAAACAGAATTAGAGAAATAAATTATGCCATGAAACATTCCAATGTCAGAATTATTGAGATCCCTGAGGGGCTGGAGAGAGAGAGAGGACTAGATGATACAGTTGAGCAAATCCTAGCTGAGAACTTCCCTAGTCTGGAGAATGAAACAAGCATTCACATCCTAGAGGCAGAGAGAGTATCAGTCCCCAAGATCGAGGAAAGCAGACCAACCTCCAGGCATGTAATAGTGAAACTCATGAATCTTAAAACCAGGAAAACCATCTTAAGGGTAGCTAGGGGGAAGAGATTGTTAGGCATAGGAGGAGGAACATCGGAATAATGTCAGCCCAGTCCACAGAGACCTGGAAAGCCAGAAAGGCAAGACTCACTCAGGGTACTAAATGAGAAGAACATGCAACCAAGAATACTTGATCCAGCAAGGCTGTCATTTAGAATGATGGAGAGATAAAGAGCTTCCAAGACTGGCAAAAACTGAAAGAATATGTGGCCATTAATCTAGCCCTGCAAGAAATATTCAGGAGGGTTCTATAAAAGCATAAAGACCCCAAGAGTGATACAGAACAGAGATATATGGAGACAATCTGTAGAAACAAGGACTTCACATAACATGATGACAATAAAATCATACCTTTCATAATCAATGTGAAAAGCCTAAATGATCCCATGAAATGGCACAGGGTTGAAGATTGGATGAAAAGACATGACCCATCCATATGCTGTCCACAAAAGACACATTTTGAACCTAAAGATACATCCAGACTGAAAGTGAAGGGACGGAGAACCATCTTTCATGTCAATGGACTGCAAAAAGAAATCTGGGGTAGTGATTTTCAGATCAGACAAATAAGATTTTAAGCTAAAGACTGTAGTCAGAGATACACAAGGACACAACATCATGCTTAAAGGATCTATCCAACAAGAGGATCTAACAATTGTAAATATCTATGCTCCCAATATGGGAGCAGCCAACTACATAAGCCAACAGTTAACCAAAATAAAGAGGCATATTGATAAGAATATGTTAATTGTAGAGGATCTTAACACACCATTCTCAGCAATAGACAAATCAACCAAGCAGAGAACCAAAAACAAACAAACAAACAAACAACAACAACAACAAAAAAAACCAATAGCTTTGAATGACACATTGGACCAGATGGACCTCATAGATATATGCAGAACATTCCACCCTAAAACAACAGAATACTCATTCTTCTCTAGCTCACATGGAACTTTCTCCAGAATAGACCACATACTGGGTCACAGATCAGGGCTCAACCAATA
Source organism: Mustela erminea (assembly GCF_009829155.1). Taxonomy (NCBI): domain Eukaryota; kingdom Metazoa; phylum Chordata; class Mammalia; order Carnivora; family Mustelidae; genus Mustela; species Mustela erminea. The sequence goes on along the minus strand of NC_045633.1, from coordinate 40,075,136 downwards.
TCAAAAGATAGAAATTATTCCCTGCATATTCTCAGACCACAATGCTTTGAAACTGGAACTCAATCACAAGAAAAAGTTTGTAAGAAATTCAAACACTTGGAAGCTAAAAACTATTCTGCTCAAGAATGTTTGGATCACCCAGGAAACCAAAGAAGAACTTAAACAATTCCTGGAAACCAATGAGAATGAAAACACTTCATTCCAAAACCTATGGAATAGGGCAAAGGCAGTCCTAAGGGGGAAATACATAGCCATCCAAGCTGAAAGAAAGAAAGAAAAGAAAGAAAGAAAGAAAGACAAAAGAGAAAAAGAAAAATCCTGAATACACAAACTGTCTTTACACCTGAAAGAATGGGAGAATCAACAACAAATTAAACCTAACCCATGCACAAGAAGGGAAATAATTAAGATTAGAGCAGAGATCAATCAGTTAGAAACCAAATATACAGTAGAACACATCAAGGGAACTAGAAGGTGGTTCCTTAAAGGAATTAATAGGTGATAAACCACTGACCAGACTAATCCAAAAGAAAAGAGAAAGGACCCAGAATAATAAAATCATGATTGAAAGGGGGGATCGTGACTAACACTAAGGAAATAGAAACAATAATCAGAAATTATTATCAACACCTATATGACAATAACTTAATCAACCTAGAAGAAATGGATGCATTCCTGGAAACCTATAAACTCCCAAGACTGAAACAGGAAGACTTGACAACCTGAATAGACCAATATCTAGCAAGGAGATTGAAGAAGTGATCAAAAACCTCCCAAAAAACAAAAGGCCAGGACATGATGGATTCCCTGAAGAAGCCTGCCAAACATCAAAAGGAGAAATAAAACCTATTCTTCTGAAGTTGTTTCAAAAATAGAACCAGAAGGAAAACTTCCAAACTCTTTCTATGAAGCCAGTCTTACCTTGATCCCAAACCAGGCAAAAACCCCCATCAAAAAGGATAATTCCAGAACAATATCCCTGACCAATATGTATGCCAAGATTCTCAACAAGATCCTAGGTAATAGGGTTCTACTCTACATTAAAAAAATTATCCACCACAACCAAATTTATCCCCTGGGAAGCAAGGGTGTTTCAACATTTTCAAATCAATCTATGTGATAGAACAAATCAATAAGAGAAGAGAGAACAACAACATGGTCCTCTCAATTGATGCAGAAAAAGCATTTGACAAAACATAGCATCCTTTCCTGATTAAAAATTTTCAGAGTATGGGGATAGAGGGAGCATTCCGCGACTTCATAAAATCCATCTATGAAAAAGCCACAGAGAACATCATTCTTAATAAGGCAAACCTGAGAGCCTTTCCATTGAGATCTGGAACACAAGGATGCCCACTATTGCCACTATAGTTCAACATAGTGCTTCTAGCAACAGCAATCAGCAATCAGACAACAAAATGAAATAAAAGGTACTCAAATTGGCAAAGAAGAAGTCTAATTCTCTCTTTTCGCAGATGACATAATAGTTTATGTAGAAAACACAAAAGACTCCACCCCAAAATTACTAGAACTTATACAGCAATTCAGTAATGTTGCAGGATATAAAATCAATGCATAGAAATCAGTTGCTTTCTTATATACTAAGAATGTAATTGTAGAAAGAGAAATTGGAGATTCAATTTTATTTACATAGCACCAAAAACCATAAGATACCTTGGAATAAACCTAGCCAAAGAGGTAAAGGATCTATACTCGAGGAATTACAGAACACTCAATAAAGAAATTGAAGAAGACACAAAAAGATGGAAAAACATTCCATGCTCATGGACTGGAAGAAGAAACATGGTTAAAATGTCTATACTGCCCAGAGCAATCTATAATTTCAATGCCATCCTGATCAAAATACCATTGGCATTTTTCAAAGTGCTGGAACAAACAATCCTAAAATTGGTATGGAACAGAAAAGACTCTGAATTTCCAAAAAATGTTAAAATAGAAAAACAAGGATGGGGGCATCATGTTGCCTTATTTCAAGCTATATTACAAAGTTTACCACCAAGACATCATGGTATTGACACAAAAACAGACACATAGACCAATGGAAGAGTATAGAGTCCAGTTAAGGACTCTCAACTCTATGGTCAACTAATACTCAACAAAGCAGGAAAAAATATGGAATGGAAAAAATATAGTTGCTTCAATAAATGATGCTTGGAAAATTGGAAAACTATGTACGGAAGAATGAAACTCAACCATTCTCTTACACCATACACAAAGATAAACTCAAAATGGATGAAAGACCTCAATGTGAGACAGGAATCCATCAAAATCCTAGAGGAGAACATAGGCAGTAACCTCACTGACATCAGTCACAGCAACTTCTTTCAAGACACATCTCCAAAGGCAAGGGAAACAAAAGTGAAAATAAACTTTTGGGACTTCATCAAGATGAAAGGCTTCCACACAGCAAAGGAAACAGTTGGCAAAACAAAGAGGCAACCCCAGAATGGGAGAAGATATTTGCAAATGACACTACAGATAAAGGGCTGATTTCCAAGATCGATAAAGAATTTCTCAAACTAAACACACAAAATACAGATAGATCAAAACTGGGCAGAAGAAATGAACAGACACTTGTCTAATGAACACATGCAAAGGGCTAACAGGCACATGAAAAAATGTTGATCATCATTGGCCAGAAATTCAAATCAAAACCACATTGAGATACCACTTTACATCAGTTAGAATGGCAAAAATTGACAAGGCAAGAAACAACAAATGTTGGAGAGGATATGGAGAAAAGGGGACCCTTTTACACTGTTGGTGAGAATGCAAGTTGGTGCAGCCACTTTGGAAAACAGTGTAGAGATTCCTCAAAAAATTAAAGATAGAGCTACCCTGTGACCCTGGAATTGCACTACTGGGTATTTACCCTGAAGATACAGATGTAGTGAAAAGAAGGGCCACATGCACCCCAATGTTTATAGCAGCAATGTCCACAGTAGCCAAACTGTGGAAAGATCTGAGATGCCCTTCAACAGATGAATATAAGGAAGATGTGGTCCATATATATAATGGACTATTTCTCATCCATCAGAAAAGATGAATACCCAACTTTTGCATCAACATGGATGGGGCTGGAGGAGATTATGTTGAGAGAAATAAGCCAAGCAGAGAAAGCCAAGGATCACGTGGTTTCACTTACTTATGGAAAATAAGGAATAACATGGAGGACATTAGGAGAAGGAAAGGAAAAGTGAATTAGGGGAAATCGGAGGGGGAGATGAACCATGAGAGACTGTGGACTCCAACAAACTGAGGGTTTTGGAGGGGGCAGAGAAAGGATGGGTGAATCTGGTGGTGTATTAAGGAAGGCACGTATTACAAGGAGAACTGGGTGTTATATATAAACAATGAATCTTGGAACACTACATCAAAACCTAATGATGTATTGTATGGTTACTAACATAACACAATAAAAATTTTTAAAAAATAAAATAAAATCTTACATTCATTGAGGAGTTCACCTGAGCAGTAGTTTCATCATGTGTTGGAAACTGATATATCTGGATGCCATTGCTAACCAATTCACTCATTATTTTACACTTGAATTTCTGTAAATCATTTTTAGAAATTGTATCTGCTTTGGCAATCAATGGTACAATGTTCACCTGTAAATAAAGAGCCAAACAAAATCTCACCATCAGGGATTTGTTGTTATTCCTGGAGTTTTTACGTCAAAACCTCATAATCTCTCACAGTAAAATTTTTATAACTAGATAATCACTGGCTACTACCATACCTTTGTCACAAAATGGCTGTCCAAAATCATTAGTACTTTTGAATATTAATCTTTTATCAGAATTCAGGTTTAGAAGTTCCAAATTTATTTTCTCAAACTATCTTAAACTTTCCACACATTTAGAGTTATTAAAATGAACATAGTAGAATAAGATAGTCAAATTAATTCATATTCAATTTGATTTCTTAAACTGAGTGCTCAAAGTCAGGAGTAACTTGCATCAATACTATACATTAATACTATACATTACATTATTACTATAATAATAAATGTAATACTATACAATAATATTAATTTATACTAAGTTAATTCTCTTTCATTTTCATCACCTTCTCCATAAATCCATGTCTTTGTAGATATATTTGTTTGTGGTTTTCAAAGGCCACCTAAAAATAATATACCTTTTTTGTTACCATACCTTGAAGACTGAATGTGTGTGTATGTGTGTGTGTATGTGTATATATATATATATATATATATATATATATATATATATATATATAAAAATCTTGCTCACAAATATCATTTGATATTTTTAAAAAGGTATTATTTCTATATTGCATATTTGAGGTTGAAATTTTATTATTAAACTTTTCTTTGTAGTTCTGCAATACGATCACTCCTGTCTCCATGCAGTTACATTTTAATAATTAAACTTTGTAGAAATTAAAAATACACAAAATTATAAAATATCTGTTTTTATTGTGAAAGTATCTTATCAAATCAAAAATATATAATGTCAAGTTCTGTGATATTGTAAGTGTGCATAAAAGTCAGTTCTAGGTATATTGTTTTTATTTTAGATTCTTCAAAGTGCATTTTTAAAAAATCCTTGTACAAATCTAGGGCCTCACTATAACACTGATGTTCAAATTTTAGAATCTTAAATAGAACCTTCTACAGTAAAAAGCAGACAACTACTAAGATAGGTTCAAGTTTAACATAAATATTTTGGGTCATATTGCTGAGAAAGCTATCTTCTAATGATAGCAAAACCTTAACACATAACAAGTAGAAATTTCCATGTTAATAATCCCTTAAGTGTTCATATTTGAGGGGTGAAAATCACTTATTGCAAAGAGAATTGAGCAACCTAGAAGAGAAGACAGCAGACACACACACACACACACACCATTGCTCACCCTTCTATGTAATGTTCCTGTAAAAAAAAAAAAAAAAGTAATTTTCTATATCTGGAAATTTTTTGATGATAACAGCTACCCATAAAATTAAAAACAAAACTATGTGTCCCTAGTGATTGAATATCCTAATGATCAAGAAATTGAGCCATCTCTTGATTTTAACTAGAAATCTAACTTCTTTCAACAACATGGTGACATATAAGATTAGGTACAGGATTGGTGAGCCTGTTGGTGGGTATTAGGAGGGCACATATTGCATGGAGCACTGGGTGTGGTGCATAAACAATGAATCTTGAAACATTAGAAAAAATAAAATAAAATTAAGATGTTTAAAAAAAAGATTAGGTACAAAATTTCTTTCCAGTTTGAACAATACATAGCACAAGTCAGGACTTCTTTGATAAAAATTTTACAACTTTTTCTCTCCTCAACCTAATAAAGTGTAGAAAAAAAAACTCATGACATAAAAGTTTCTTTCACATGTATTTATCCTCTACTGGAAAAAATATATACATACATATTAAATCCTGAATCCTCTGTGATAGGACCACTAACCAGGATCATGAAAACTTTATGATTCACACAATCAGGAGTAACAGGTAAATGTTAATGGGATTGTTTTATAGTACTGTAGAATGAAATCAATTTCAAAAATACAGAAAAGCTGCCACAACCTCTATGATTTTAATCATTAAAAAACCTGTAAATTTTTATTTTAAAAATTTTTAAATCTTTTTTTAAAATATTTTTATTTATTTACTTGACAGATCACAAGTAGGCAGAGAGGTAGGCAGAAATTGGGGGTGGGAGGTTGGGGCACCAGGTGGTGGGTATTGTAGAGGGCACGGATTGCATGGAGCACTGGGTGTGGTGAAAAAATAATGAATACTGTTATGCTGAAAATAAATATATTAATAATAAAAAAAAGAAAGAGAGAGAGAGAGAGGGAAGCAGGCTCCCCGCTGAGCAGAGAGCCTGATGTGGGACTCGATCCCAGGACCCTGAGATCATGACCCAAGCCGAAGGCAGCAGCTTAATCCACTAAAGCCACCCAGGTGCCCTATTTTTAAATTTTTTAACTTTATCTTATTTTCCTAATACACACCTAATTAAATGTTTCTGGAAAGCTAAGGTTGAAATTTATCAAATGCTAGTACATGCTCAATGTATCATCCCTCCCCAGTGCATATGTTGAGGCCCTAACCCCAAGTATCTCAGAAAAGACTCTTTAGAGAGGTGATCAAGTGAAAATAAGGTCATTAGAATAGGCCCCAATCCAATGTGACTGGTGTGTTTATAAGAATAGGAAACAGAGGTTGCCTGGATGGTTCAGTGGGTTAAGCCTCTGCCTTCAGCTCAGGTCATGATCTCAAGGTCCTGGGATTGAGCCCCGCATTGGGCTCTTTGCTCCATGGGGAGCCTGCTTCCCCCCCCACTGCCTGCCTCTCTGCCTACTTGTGATCTCTGTCAAATAAATTAATAAAAACATTTTTTAAAAAAAGAAAAGAAAAATATATTTTAACATATTAAAATTAACAAGTTCTTATATGTAAATAACTTCAAGTTATATATTATCACAAAATAATTATCAAATCTTGGTAGGTTGATGGATTTATCTAACACACCTTACTGTCAATGTTCTTCATAGTTAATAGATCAAGGGACTTCAGGGAATGTCCTGTAGGTGAAATGAAGTAAAGACACACATGTATACGGGAATCATGGTAGTCAATGAAGGAACGTTTAATTTTCAATTCTTCTTGAAGATAGGCCTCAAATTGAGCATCTACATAGTCAACTACAGGTTGATAGCTGAAAAAAATTATTTCAACAGATTAAAATGACAGATTAATAACACCTATAGTCTGTCTTTTCACCATTTAATAAATTATTAATATGGGGGAGCTTGGGATGATGGTGGAGTAGGACACTGTGCTCACCCCATCCCATGTTCACAAATAGAAATCATCCACATCCAAGTCAACAAATCAGAGAGAGATCCAAAGACTGGAAAAACAAATTCCACAACTAAATATAGAGAAGCTACATCTGGGGTGCCTGAGTGGCTCAGTAGGTTAAGTCTTCGGTTCAGGTCATGATCCCAGGGTTCTGGAATGGAGCCCCCAAATTGGGTCCCTGCTTAGTAGGAAAACTGCTTATTCCTCTCTCTCTCTCCCTCTGTCCTCTCTCTCAGATGAATAAATAAAATCTTAAAAAGAAGAAGGAAGAGGAGGAGGAGGAGGAATAACAGGAGGAGAAGGCGGAGAGGAGAAAAAGGAAAAGGAGAGGGAGAGGGAGAAGGGGAAGAATCTGCATCTGAAAGTTTAGGAAGGTCAGAAAGGTGGAGGAAAAGTGCTCACAGAAGGGAGAGAGCTGCATGTGCAGAGAGGGGAAAGAAATAGGTCCTTGCACGAGGGAGCTCACATAAGGAAGACAAATCCCTACGTCTTTTTGATTTTAAAAACCAGAGGGGTGGGGGGAGGAGTCAAGATGGCAGGCTTGACTGCTACTGAGATGGCATCTCAGTAGCAGGCTGAGATCAGGTAGCAGGAGTTAAGCTAGATCTTTATCAAACCATTCCAAACACCTACAAATCCAACAGGGGATCAAAGAGAAGAGCAACAATTCTAGAAACAGAAAATCAACCACTTTCTGAAAGGTAGGACCTGTCAAGAAGTGAATCTAAAGTGAGAGGAAGATAGTCTGCAGGGGAAGGGGCCAGCTTCTGGCAAGTGGTGGAGTAACAGAGCACAAAATCAGAAATTTTAGAAGTCTGCTCCACTGAGGAACATCACTCCAGAGGCTAAGCGGGGGTGGAGCCCTTGTGGGGACATGGTGGTCTCAGGTCCCGTGGGGTCACAGAAGGATCAGGATCAGGGGTGTCTGAGTGTAGCAGAGCTTGCAGGTGTTAGAGAGGGGAAGTCAGATACAAGGATGGAGCAGAGGAGTGAGCTCTCAACTCAGGGTTACCTTAAACTGTGATCCGTGGCACAGTTGGACCACTGCCCTTTGAGCAGGGACCCCACAATTGGCAGATCCAGGAAGACCCCCTGGAAGAGCAATAGGGATCTGCTAGGTTTGGAGACTCCAAATGGGGCTGTGTGCCAGAGACAGAAAAGCTCAGTCACAGGCTGGGTGAGCTCAGAGCACTGCTGGAGACCAGGGAGATGGAAGTGATTGAACGCTTTTCTCCAATGACGCACTGAGGAGGGGACTCTGAGCTCTCGGCTCCTCTAGGCTGGAGACTGGGCAGCCACCATCTTCATTCCCATCCTCCAGAGCTCTACAGAAAGTGTTCAGGGAACAAAACCTCCCAAGACCGAACCGGAGCAAGTTACTTAGCACATCCCTTGGCAAGGGCAAGCAATTCTTCCTGGGGAAGGACCCTTAAGAATCACTATAGCAGGTCCCTCCTTGAGAAGATCAGCAAGAAATCCAGCCAAGAACAAGATCACTGATCAGGGAAAACAGCAGAATTCCAGAGGAGGGGAAAGCAAATCATGGAACTCATGGCATTTTCCCCTTGATTCTTTAGTCTTGCAAAGTTAATTAATTTTTTTTTCTTATTATAATTTTTTAACCTTTACCCTTTCCTCTTTTAACATTTTTTAACTCGCTAATCTTAACAATACCTTTCTTTAAAAAAACCATTTTGAACCTTTGTTATTATAGTCATATTTTATCCTTCATTGTATCTAACTCTATCTTTTGTATACACATAGGGTTTTTTCTTCTAAAAAATTTAGGGATACAGGGACGCCTGGGTGGCTCAGTGGGTTGAGCCGCTGCCTTCGGCTCAGGTCATGATTCCAGGGTCCTGGGATCGAGTCCCACATCGGGCTCTCTGCTCAGCAGGGGGCCTGCTTCCCTTCCTCTCTCTCTGCCTGCCTCTCTGCCTACTTGTGATTTCTCTCTGTCAAATAAATAAATAAAATCTTTAAAAATAAATAAATAAAAATAAAAAATAAAAATAAAAAATTTAGGGATACAACTTCTAATAGATCAAAATATACCCTAAATCTAGCACAGGGTTTGTTCTAGTCTCCAGCCTGAGTAAATTCTCTCCACTTTCTTGTTTTTTCTTTTCCCAACCAATTTATCATATCAAATCTTTTTTTTTAGAATTTTTTAAAATTTTCATCTTTACAGTCACATTCCATCATTTCCTCATGTTTACACTTATTTTTGTATAAATATAAATATAAATAAATAAAAGTGTGTGTGTGTGTTTCTTTATTTAAAATTTTGGGAGGTAGTTTCTTCTAAGAGAGCAAAATGCTCCCAAAATCAAGTGGGCAGCTCTGTCCTATTCAGCAGTCTAATATGTATTTTTTCTTTTTTCTTTTTCTTTTTTTATTTTTTAACTTCTTTTTACCCCCTTTCTTCTCCCCACAATTTGAGGTCTCTTCTGATTTGGTTAACACATATTTTTCTGGAGTCTTTGCCACCATTTTAGTATTTTATTCTCTTGTTCATATATTCTTTTTTTTCCTTTAACTTCTTTTAGCAAAGTGTACTTTTTAATAAATTATTAATTTTTTAATTTTTTTAATAAACATATAATGTATTTTTATCCCCAGGGGTACAGGTCTGTGAGTTGCCAGGTTTACACACTTCACAGCACTCACCATACCCCATACACTCCCCAATGTCCATAACCCCATCCCCACTCCCGTTCCCCCTTCCCCCCACAACCCTCAGTTTGTTTTGTGAGATTAAGAGCCACTTATGGTTTCTCTCCCTCCCGATCCCATCTTGTTTCATTTATTCTTTTCCTATCCCCAAACCCCCCATGTTCCATCTACACTTCCTCGTAACAGGGAGATCATATGATAGCTGTCTTTCTCCAGCTGACTTATTTCACTAAGCATAATACCCTCTAGTTCCATCCATGTCATCACAAACGGAAAGATTCCATTTCTTTTGATGGCTGCATAGTATTCTATTGTATATCTATACCACCTCTTCTTTATCCATTCATCTGCTGATGGACAGCTAGGCTTCTTCCATAGTTTGGTCATAGTGGACATTGCTGCTATAAACATTCGGGTGCACATGCCCCTTTGGATCACTATGTTTGTATCTTTAGGGTAAATACCCAGTAGTGTGATTGCTGGGTCATAGGGTAGCTCTATTTTCAACTTTTTAGGGAACCTTCATGCTGTTTTCCAACATAGTACTAGAAGTCCTTGCCTCAGCAATCAGACAACAAAAAGAAATTAAAGGCATCCAAATTGGCAAAGAAGAAATCAAATTATCACTCTTTGCAGATGACATGATACTATCAGTGGAAAACCCAAAAGACTCCATTCCAAAACTGCTAGAACTTGTACAGGAGTTCAGTCAAGTGTCAGGATAGAAAATCAATGCACAGAAATCAGTTGCATTTCTATACACCAACAACAAGATAGAAGAAAGAGAAATTAAGGAGTCAATCCTATTTACAATTGCACCCAAAACCATAAGATACCTAGGATTAACCTAACCAAAGAGGCAAAGAATCTATACTCAGAAAACTATAAAGAACTCATGAAAGAAATTGGGAAAAATGCAAAGAAATGGAAAAATGTTCCATGTTCCTGGATTGGAAGAACAAATATTGTGAGAATGTCTATGCTACCTAAAGCAATCTACACATTTAATGCAATCCCTATCATATATTCTTTTTTTTTTAAAGATTTTATTTATTTATTTGACAGAGAGAGAGATCACAAGTAGGCGGAGAGTCAGGCAGAGAGAGAGAGAGAAGCAGGCTCCCGCTGAGCAAAGAGCCCGATGCGGGGCTCGATCCCAGGACACTGAGATCATGACCTGAGCCGAAGGCAGCGGCTTAATCCACTGAGCCACCCAGGCGCCCCCCTATCATATATTCTTATCTGGATAAAATGACAAGGCAGAAAAACTCACCACGAAAAAAAGAACAAGAGGCAGTACCGAAGACTAGGGACCTAATCAATATGGACGCTGGTAATATGTCAGATCTAGAGTTCAAAATGATGATTCCCAAGGTGCTAGCTGGGCTCAAAAAAGGCATGGAGGATTTTAGAGAAACACTATCTGGAGAAATAAAAGCCATTTCTGGAGAAATAAAAGAATAAAACGTACCGAGCTGAAATCAAAAAAGTTATTAATGAGGTGCAATCAAAAAATGGAGGCTCTTACTGCTAGGATATGAGACAGAAGAGAGAATTAATGATATAGAAGACCAAAGACAGAGAATAAAGAAACTGAGCAAAAGGGAGACAAAAAACTACTGGACCGCGAGGGGAAAATTTGAAAGATAAGTGATAAGAGAAAATCCTGAAGCAGGTCCAGAAAAGAAGTCTGGAAGAAATATTAGATTGGCAGCAGACTTATCCACAGAGACCTGGCAGGCCAGAAAGAACTGGCATATTCAGAGCACTAAATGAGAAAAACATGCAGCCAGGTATACTATGTCCAGCTAGGTTATCATTGAAACTAGAAGGAGAGATAAAAAGTTTCCATAACAAGCAAAAACTAAAAGAGTTTGAAAACACCAAACCAGCTCTACAGAAATATGGAAAGGGGTCCTCTAAGCAGAGAGAGCCTAAAAGTAGTAGATCAGAAAGGAACAGAGACAATATACAGTAATAGTCACCTTACAGGCAATACAATGGCACTAAATTCATATCTTTCAATACTTGCCCTGAATGTAAATGGGCTAAATGCCCCAATCAAAAGGCACAGGGTATCAGAATGGATAAAAAACCAAAACCCATCAATATGCAGTCTACAAGAAACTCATTCTATTTTTTAAAAGATTTTATTTATTTATTTGACACAGGAGAGATCACAAGTAGGCAGAGAGGCAGGCAGAGAGAGAGGGGGAAGCAGGCTCCCTGCTGAGCAGAGAGCCTGATGCGGGGCTCAATCTCAACCTGGGTCCTCAACCCTGGGACCATGACCTGAGCTGAAGGCAGAGGCTTTAACCCACTGAGCCACCCAGGCGCCTCAAGAAACTCATTTTAAACTCATTTATACACCTACAGATTTAAAGTGAGGGGGTGGAAAACAATTTACCATGTTAATGGACATCAAAAGAAAGCTGAGGTGGCAATCCTTAGATCAATTAGATTTTAAGCCAAAGACTATAGTAAGAGATGATGAAAGACACTATATCATACCTAAGGGGTCTGTCTGACAAAAAGATCTAACAATTTTAAATATCTATGCCCCTAACATGGGAGCAGCCAACCATATAAGCATTATAACAAAATCAAAGAAACACATCGACAATAATACAATTATGGTAGGGGACTTTAACACGCCCCTCACTGAAATGGACAGATCATCCAAGCAAAAGATAAACTAGGACATAAAGGCCTTAAATGACACACTGGACCAGATGGACATCACAGATACATTCAGAACATTCCATCCCAAAGCAACAGAATACACATTCTTTTCTAGTGCCATGGAACATTCTCCAGAATAGATCATATCCTGGGTCACAAACTGGGTCTCAACCAGTACCAAAAGATAGGGATCATTCCCTGCATATTTTCAGACCACAATGCTCTGAAGCTAGAACTCAATCACAAGAAGAAATTTGGAAAGAACCCAAATACATGGAGGCTATAGAGCATCCTACTAAAGAATGAATGGGTCCACCAGGAAATTAAAGAAGAATTGAAAAAATTCATGGAAACAAATGATAATGAAAACACAACTTTCAAAATCTATGGGACACAGCAAAGGCAGTCCTGAGAGGAAAATATATAGCAATACAAGCCTTTCTCAAGAAACAAGAAAGGTCTCAAATACACAACCTAAACCTATACCTAAAGGAGTAGAGAAAGAACAACAAAGAAAGCCTAAACCCAGCAGAAGAAGAGAAATAATAAAGACCAGAGCAGAAATCAATGAAATAGAATCCAAAAAAACAATAGAACAAATCAACGAAACTAGGATCTGATTCTTTGAAAGAATTAATAAGATTGATAAACCCCTGGCCAGGCTTATCAAAAGGAAAAGAGAAAGGACCCAAATAAATAAAATCATGAATGAAAGAGGAGAGATCACAATGAATACCGAAGAAATACAAACAATTATAAGAACATATTATGAGCAACTATACACCAGCAAATTTGAAGAAATGGATGCATTTGAAGAAATGGATGCATTTCCAGAGATATATTAACTACCACAACTGAACCAGGAAGAAATAGAAAACCTGAACAGACCCATAACCAGTAAGGAGGTTGAAGCAGTCATCAAAAATCTCCCAACAAACAAGAGCCCAAGGCCAGACGGCTTCCCAGGGGAATTCTACCAAGTATTTAAAGAAGAATTAATTCCTATTCTCCTGAAAGTGTTCCAAAATATAGAAATGGAAGGAAAACTGTCAACTCATTTTATGAGGCCAGCATCACCTTGATCCCAAAACCAGACAAAGACCCCATCAAGAAAGAGAATTATAGACCAATATTCTTGATGAACAGAGATGAGAAAGTTCTCACAAAATACTAGCCAATAGGATCCAACAGTACATTAAAAGGATTATTCACCACGACGAAGTGGGATTTATTGCTGGGCTGCAAGGTTGGTTCAATATCTGCAAATCAGTCAATATGATACAATACATTAATAAAAGAAAAAACAAGAACCATATGATACTCTCAACAGAAGCTGAAAAAAGCATTTGATAAAGTACAACATCCTTTCTTGATAAAAACTCTTCAAAGTGTAGGGACAGAGGGCACATACCTAAATATCATTAAAGCCATCTATGAAAAACCCACCTCTAATATCATTCTCAATGGAGAAAAACTGAGAGCTTTTCCGCTAAGATCAGGAACAAGGCAGGGATGTCCATTATCACCACTGCTATTCAACACATTACTAAAAGACCTAGCCTCAGTCATCAGACAACAAAAAGAAATTAAAAGCACCTGAATCAGCAAAGAAGAAGTCAAACTATCACTCTTTGCAGATGATATGATACTTCATGTGGAAAACCCAAAAGACTCCACTCCAAATCTGCTAGAACTGGTACAGGAATTCAGAAAAGTGTCAGGATATAAAATCAATGCACAGAAATCTGTTGCATTTCTATATACCAACAAGACAGAAGAATGAGAAATTAGAGAGTCAATTCCATTTATAATTGCACCCAAAACCATAAGATACCTAGGAATAAACCTAACCAAAGAGGCAAAGAATCTACTCAGAAAACAATAAAGTACTCATGAAAGAAATTGAGGAAGACACAAAGAAATGGAAAAATGTTCGATGCTCCTGGATTGGAAGAATAAGTATTGTGAAAATGTCTATACTACCTAAAGCAATCTATACATTTAATGCAATTCCTATCAAAATACCATCCATTTTTTTTTCAAAGAAATGGAACAAATAATCTTAAAATTTATATCGAACCAGGAAAGACCTCGAATAGCCAAAGGAATATTGAAAAAGAAAACCAAAGTTGGTGGCATCACAATTCCAGACTTCAAGCTCTATTACAAAGCTTTCATCATCAAGACAGTATGGTACTGGTACAAAAACAGACACATAGATCAATGGAACAGAATAGAGGGCCCAGAAATAGACCTTCAACTCTATGGTCAACTAATCTTCAACAAAGCAGGAAAGAATGTCCAATGGAAAAAAGACAGCCTCTTCAATAAATGGTGTTGGGAAAATTGGACGACCACATGCAGAAAAATGAAATTGGACCATTTCCTTACACCACACACAAAAATACACTCAAAATGGATGAAGGACCTCAATGTGAGAAAGGAATCCATCAAAATCCTTGAGGAGAACACAGGCAGCAACCTCTTCAACCTCAGCCACAGCAACATCTTCCTAGGAACATCGCCAAAGACAAGGGAAGCAAGGGCAAAAATGAACTATTGGGATTTCATCAAGATCAAAAACTTTTGCACAGCCAAGGAAAGAGTTCACAAAACCAAAAGACAACTGACAGAATGGGAGAAGATATTTGCAAACGACATATCAGATAAAGGGCTAGTGTCCAAAATCTATAAAGAACTTAGCAAACTCAACACCCAAAGAACAAATAACCCAATCAAGAAATGGGCAGAAGACATGAACAGACATTTCTGCAAAGATATCCAGATGGCCACCAGACACATGAAAAAGTGCTTCATATCACTTGGCATCAGGGAAATACAAATCAAAACTACAATGAGATATCACCTCACACCAGTCAGAATGGCCAAAATTAACAAGTCAGGAAATGACAGATGCTGGTGAGGATGTGGAGAAAGTGGAACCCTCCTACACTGTTGGTGGGAATGCAAGCTGGTGCAACCACTCTGGAAAGCAGCATGGAGGTTCCTCAAAATGTTGAAAATAGAACCGTATGACCCAGCAATTGCACTACTGGGTATTTACCCTAAAGATACAAAGGTAGTGATCCGAAGGGGCACATGCACCTGAATGTTTACAGCAGCAATGTCTACAATAGCCAAACTATGGAAAGAACCTAGATGTCCATCAACAGATGAATGGATAAAGAAGATGTAGTATATATACACAATGGAATACCATGCAGCCATCAAAATAAATGAAATCTTGCCATTTGCGATGACGTGGATGGAACTAGAGGGTATCATGCTTAGCGAAATAAGTCAGTCGGAGAAAGACAACTATCCTATGATCTCCCTGATATGAGGAAGCGGAGATGCAATATGGGGGGTTAAGGGGGTAGGAGAAGAATAAATGAAACAAGATGGGATTCGGAGGGAGACAAACCATAAGTGACTCTTAATCTCACAAAACAAACTGAGGGTTGCTGGGGGGAGGGGGTTTGGGAGAAGGGGGGTGGGGTTATGGACACTGGGGAGGGTATGTGCAATGGTGAGTGCTATGAAGTGTGTAAACCTGGTGATTCACAGACCTGTACCCCTGGGGATAAAAATATATTATATATTTATAAAAAATTAAATAAATAAATAAATAAATAATTTAAAAACATATATATATATATTTAAAAAAAAGATATGGTAGTAAATGAAACTAGGTGAGACGCGTAGAAGACCTTTCTGAACTATCTTTGCAACTTTTCTGTAACTGTAAAATTTTTTCTAAATAAAAATAATTATATATACTAAAAAAAAAAGATCAAAAGCTTCTGCACAGCAGAGGAAACAGTACACAAAAGAAAGAGGCAACCCACGGAATGGGAAAAGATAGGAGATATTCGCAAATGACACTACAGACAAAGGGCTGATATCCAAGATCTGTAAAGAATTCCTCAAATGCAACACCCATAAAAACAGGTAATCATGTCAAAAAAATGGGCAGAAGGCATGAACAGACACTTCTCCAAAGAAGACATATGAATGGCTAACAAACACATGAAAAAATGTTCATCATCACTAGCCATCAGGGAGATTCAAATCAAAACTACATTCAAATCAAAACCACTGTTACACCAGTGAGAATGGCCAAAATTAACAAGGCAGTAAACAAGTGTTTGAGAGGATATGGAGAAAGGGGAATCCTCTTACACTGTTGGTGGGAATGCAAGTTGGTGCAGCCACTTTGGAAAACAGTGTGAGATTTCCTAAGAAATTAAAAATAGAGATTCCCTCTGACCCTGTAATTGCACTATTGGGTATTTACCCCAAAGATACAGATGGAGTGAAAAGAAGGGCCATCTGTACCCCAGTGTTCATAGCAGCAAGGGCCACAGTTGCCAAACTGTGGAAAGAACCAAGATGCCCTTCAACGGACAAATGGGTAAAGAAGATATGGTCCTTATATTCTATGGAGTATTATGCCTCCATCAGAAAGGATGAATACTCAACTTTTGTATCAGCATGGATGGGACTGGAGGAGATTTATAATGAGTGAAAAGTCAAGCAGAGAGAGTCAATTATCATATGGTTTTGCTTGTTTGTGGAGCATAAGGAATAACATGGAGGACATGGGGAGATGGAGAGAAGTGAGTTGGGGGGAATAGGAGGGGGAGGCAAACCATGAGATACTGTGGACTCAGAAGCAAACTGAGGATTTTGGAGGGGGGGAGGGGTTGGGTGAGCCTGGTGGTGGGTATTATGGAGGGCATGTATTGCATGGAGCACTGGGTGTAGTGCATAAATAATAAATTCTGGAACACTGAAAAGAAATTTTTTAAAAAGAAACATAAAAAAACATATTTGATAAGAACAATTAAGTGAAGAGTAGTAAAATGAGGTGTTCTTGTACAAATAATGAGGTTAAATACATAATCAAAAATCTACCAACATAGGGCCTCAGTGGGTTAAGCCTCTGCCTTTGGCTCAGGTCATGATCTCAAGGTCCTGGGATCAAGCCCTGCATCAGGCAATCTGCTCGGTGGGGAGCCTTCTTCCTCCTCTCTCTCTCTTCTCTCTGCCTGCCTCTCTGCCTACTTGTGATCTCTGCCAAATAAATAAAAAAAATCTTTTTTTTTAATCTACCAACATAGAGAAACTCAGGACGATATTGCTTCAATATTGAATTCTAATAAACACTTAAGGAAGAATTAACACCAATACTTAAACTCTTCCACAAATTTAAAGAGATAATTTTAAACTCATTTGAATGGTCAGAATTATCCTGATACTAATACTAATACTAATGAGAAGAAATGACACGCCAATATCCCTATTGAACACAGATGCAAAGTCTTCAATGAAATACTTTGCAAATGAATCAGCATCAAATTAAAAGCATCATACATGAAGACAAAAAGAGATTTATCTTCAGAATGCAAGGATTATTCAACATAAGCAAATTGATTTATAAATGCCACGTTGCAAAATAAAAATCAAATAACCAATAGTTGCAGAAAAGTATTTGATAAAATTCAACACCCTTTCATGAATTAAAAAAAAAAACTCATGAAACTAGGTATAGAAATAATTTATCTCAACACAATAAAGGCCTTTTATGAAAAGCATCTAAATTGTTGACTTTATTATACACTGGTTAAGTGAACATAATAAAAAAGTTAAATTCAAATCCAAGCAGCTTGCACCCTAAAAATTAAAAAAAAAGATAAAAAGTAAACTGCTGACTTTATAGGCATTGAATTATTTGTTGTGTTCTTATCTTTTTAATTTTTATAAAACCAGTAATAATGTATGCTTTTTCATTCCTGAGATTAGTGATATTTGACTCCTCATTTCTTTTGCTTGCTCAGTCTGGTTAAAGTTTTTCACTCTTATCAATCTTTGTAAATAACCAGCAAAGTTAATTTGCTGATTTAAATGATTTTCTGACCTTTTTTCCTCTTTTCATCAATTTCTGCTGTAGTATAATTTTTCCTTTCTTTTTCTTGCTTTAGGGTAAATTTGTTTTTATTTGTCTAGTTTCTTAATGATGAAGTTCTAGAACCTAGGTGAGGTTCGGTGGGCTGAGGTCCAGAGCCGATGACCAAGAAAGAATTCTTGAGACATCTTTGGTGCAAAATGGTGGTTTATTAAAGCACGGGGACAGGACCCATGGGCAGGAAGAGCTGCTGCCCTGGGTTGTGAGGGATGGCAGGTTATGTACCCTGTGGTTGGGGGAAGGTGAGGGGAAGGGAGGTTTCAATGGAGTTTTCACATGCTAAAGAGGGCCTCCAAGGTGCCAGGATGTCCCAGGCCTACCGGAGGCCTTGCCCTGGTGGCTGGATCAATGTTGTCTTTAGACCAGCCATTAACATTAAGATAGTTGGGAGAGTTTCTGGTGGGATGTCACAATCCTGCTATCAATCATCTTTGTTAGTGAGATTTAGGACAGTTGTAAGCCAAGGGAGACTCCTGTCTAGCAGGACTGTGAGCTCTGCTAGTTAACTATTTGCTTATTGTTCATGGCAGT